>NC_056598.1:13784284-14015339 GCF_018340385.1 Cyprinus carpio
CAGAGCAGCCCTCCTCTTCTTTACAAAATTTGCTCTGTATGTGAATGACGAATGACTTAATTTAACATTGCTGTACAATTACAAAAAAAATAAAAAAATGCTACATAGACACGCGAGAGTGGGGAACGAACCTGTCCTTATGGGCAAGCATTACTCTTTGGATGATAAGTGCCTTTCTGTAAAGCTCTTGCTCTCTCTCCAGTTCTAGGAAGGAGTCATGATGATCCTGTGACAGAGAGAAAGAAGAAAACACACAGTGCACAAAAATTCTTGACATATATCAAAAATATGACATATACATTACTGTTTAAAACTTTAGGGTCAATAAGATTTTTTATGTTGTAATGTTTAATGTTGAAAGACGTCTCTTATGCTCACCAGGGCAGCATTTATTTGATCAAAAATACAGAAAAATAATAATATATTTTGAAAATACTTACAGTTTAAAATAACTGTAAAATAACTAACTTAAGTCTGTCCATTTTAATGTTTTAAAATGTAATGTATTTCTGAGATTTGATCTTTCAGAAATCATTCTAATATGCTGATTTTATGTTCAAGGAACATTTCTTATTATTATCAATCTTGAAAATGGTTTTGCTCCTAAATATTTTTGTGGAAACTGTGATATTCTTTGATAAACAGAAAGTTCAATAGAAAAAGCGTTCATTTTTGTAACATTATAAATGTATTTCCTGTGACTTTTAATTAATTTAATGCATCCTTACTGAATAAAGTCCAACTTTCAAAAGTGTAGGTTAAATATAATCACAAAAATGCCTTCAATGCCTTTAGAAATCAAATTTACAAGAATGAATACTGATATAGATGTAAAATTAGTATAGAGAAATATTACGCCTAAGGTACCCTGAGAAAGACTTTGGCTTTGCCGATCTTCCAGTCCTCTTCGTCTCTGATCATAGCCCTGCAGATGGCTGCACAGCAGTTTGCAGCAGGCTCCTGATAAACAAATAACAAATATTTTAATTTATCAAATCATTCCAACCTAGTACATTCATCATTGTTTAAAGCTGAACATGTAATTCTTTTCATTTCTTGTATGTTGGCTACAATGTGTACATAATTATAAGTGAATCATTAATAGTTTGATTCACAGTGCATTAACTAATGTTCACCAATACGACTTCTGCAGACAACGTCTGCATATGCAGAGATTGACATTAACTAAGATTAATAAATGCTCTAGAAGTGTTGTTCATTGTTGTAAGTTCATGTAAACTAATGTAGTTTACTAATGGAACCGTATTGTAAAGTGTTAATTTTAGATCAACATTATATACATGATTCCTAGCAACCAATCACAGCTTAATTCAACTATATTCATCAGCTATCACTTTATAATAATTCTCATATTCAGAGCAGCACATCTGTAAACAATCATATTAGGCCCATACAGTGTTTGGGTCACAGTGCACAGTCTTCAGGAGCACACGGTAGCGCTGCAGGAAGTCTCTGAAGGTGTGCCGGATGGGATATCCCAACTTGCGTATTTTAATGGTTTCCAGCATTCCAGAGTAGCGAAGCTGCTGCATGCAGAGCTCTCTATTAAAAACCTGAAAAGCAGGAAAAAGAGAAAGCACGATTTGATTATAGTTCTGATGGCTACACAATATAAAATATGTAATTATAGTTATGTGAATTGGTACCATGGGCATCTTTTTGTCATTTGGTTTGAAGCAACGTATGAAAAAGGGCTGACAGAGAGACAGGGCCTTCATCAGAGAATCCAGGGAGTGACGGAACTGGCCACTCAGAGTAGATATCTGCCGCCTCGAATCGCCAATTACTTGCTGTGTGACACACAAAAAAAGACACAATATATTGCAAAGCTGTTGCCATTGTCCAGTCAATACTGTCACTCTACCATATAAATGTGCCATACTTGTAGTGAGTTCTTTGGCATCATGAGGTTGATATTGTTATTGTTCTTGACTGAGTTTGTATTTGTGTCCTTTTCAAAGATCAGTTTGAGCATCTTGTTGGAAGATTTCTTAAACAGCTCCATGATGTCCATGCTCAGGGAGTCTCTGTTCTTCTCCAAAAATCCTGACAAAATACAGCACTTTCAGATCAGAGGCAATCTGCTTTTTAAAATAACTATCGGGAAATGCAGCATGCATGTCATCACCGAGTCTTTAAGTAATGAACTGTACCTTCACAGTCATAATAAACTGTCCCAGCAAAGTGCTTAACCCCAAACTGCATGCCATGGTTGCTTTTGGATGACATGTAGAGTTTGTTTCCATTATGTTCTTTGTTCATTTTGTTTAACATTGTGGCATCTGTTCCCTGCATTGAAAACAGGACAACGCAAGGTGAACACTGACAAAACATCAATAATCATATAAACCACTCACGTTATGTAACTTATGAAGCTCACCTTAGGAAAGGTGCTCTCCTCATCAATCAGAGCCAGTATGTTGAGAGGTTTAACGGCCAGTAGGTCCAGGATTTTCTGGTTGTCATTGAAAGCAATGTGCTTCCATGAGATTCCTTCTTTACTGTACTCATCCTGCTCCAGCTTGAAGATGTGCCTCACAAAGAACTGCTGCAGGTGCTCATTGGCGTAATTAATGCACAGCTGCTCAAAACTAAACAAAAAGAGGGCAGAGGTACAGAGAAATTATATTTACGACTCTAGTATGGGTACCGTGATCACTATGTAATCTTAATACTTAAATGTAGTAATGACCCTAGTAAAAAAGTACTATATTTAAAATACATTTATTTCATACTAAGTATAGTTCAAATCTATTAACATATTAACTGACAAATTGCTGAAGACTTACTGATATAAAAATTATAATCAAACTTAATTTGGAGTATCACTTGTGCACAATGCACATTTCTTAATATTAAGCCTAAAATTTGTTTTGATGCTACTATTGATGTGGCTCGTATGATCTTTGAATAATATTGGCAAGATATTTAAAGTGTACCTAAAACATACTTGCAATATTTCCACTTCAGCACAATCAAATGTACTTCAGTATATCTTTAATTGGACATCAGCTCTACTTCCGCACAATTAAGTACAAAATTAGTTTAAGACTTTAAGTATACCAGTTTAGTATACTAAAAAATGGGTATTTTTATTAAGTACATAAATATATAAATGTAGCCTATCTGTAGTATGCTTAGCATATAACAAAATGTATTTCAAATACATGTTTGTATATTTATTTTTCCCTAGAAGTGCAATTGCTCTTCAAAGTACTTTAAACCCCTGCTAAATAGCTGCATTACTTTTTTATTTTAACATAATTTTTAGTTTAGACAACAGATATTTACCTGTTCTGACGGAAATTCTCAAAGCCAAAAATGTCAAGCAGACCAATGGACTTGCGCGTGTAAGTTGGCTTATCAGTCTGGGGTTTGTGAATGGCGCTGTTTATTTTTGTGAACATCCAAACAAACAGCCTTCCGTATATGGCCTGGCAGGGAGCAGAAAAAAACATGAATTCAAATGTGCAATAATAATGGGAATTTATGAAGCCTGAATGTTGATTGTATATAAACCGTTGTTTAAAAGTTTGAGGCTCAGGAAGTTTTTTTTCTTCTCCTTCTGTAAAAAACATTTGGACAGTATGGTGGGAGGATGTTGATACCTTGGCAAAAGCATCTCTGGTGTGTATAGCCTTCTCTGAGCTGAGGGGTTTCGTGACTATCTCTCTGTTTGTCATGAAGGAGCGATGGGTAAGACTCTTCTCAAGAACAGCATCATCCACCTGCAAAGTGACAGAAGCGCTCTCATCAAATACATTCACCAGCAAATGTTTGATTACATAAATACAGCAAGCTTTTAAAAAAACAATAAAGTGCTAAAAGCAGCTAAAGAACATTTCTCTGTACCTCCAGCAACTTGGCAGTGACAGAGAAATGACTGGATGACATCACGTCTGAGCTGTCCATGTTATTCATGATAGTGCCTGAAAACCATCAGGAGCAAATCAGTTAACTTTATGATATTCCTAACTACAATAACTTCTGTGTGTGGGAAGTTATTACTGTAATAGAAAGGTTATTGACACTAACTCTGAAAGTCAATATTGCCCATGTGGAGAATGGCAGCGAGTAATTTGAAGATTTCCCAGCAGTCCCTGTCTGAGAAAGTGAGGATCTTTAGAGCAGAACGAATCCGTCCGAACTCCTCAGTATCGTCCCGACCATCACAAGTCAAACAATTACCCTAGAGAACCATCGGAAGAGTTAGTGATCATCAGTATTAAGACCTGATAAAGGAATCTGAATTAGGGAGCAGGAGTGATTTTAAGATGCAATTATACATTTTTCTTTATTTGACTTAATTATGGTATACATTTAAAATTGCAGGAAAACTCCAAAAACTAGGGCTAAACATTTAGCAAATACACAAGCAAAAATAAAAGCGTTACAAGTACTCTCCGCTCTAAAACATAATAAACTGAAGTGCTCACCTCGCTCAGGTACTTGAACTGTGATGCATCACCAAGAGAGAGAGTCTTCTTATGGTCACTTGGCATCCCAGATAACATACAATAAAAAATGTGGTAGTTCCTTTCCTGAGGTGCCTAAAAATTTAATTTAAAAAAGCAATAATGAAATTATCTTAAAATAATGAAATTAAATTAATAAAAGAAAATTGATTTACTCCAATTAATGTTTTTTTTTTTAGGTTTTAATTGTTCTTCATCATAAATATGAATTAATATTTATCAAAATTTCAGACTATTTGAAACTAATGAAGCTCATAAAAGTGCATAGCCAGTCCAAGGTTCTTAATGTTTTTCTTCAGCATGTACATATTAGTACAGTACATATTACAAGGTACATATTAGCACCTTCCTTGGATGTACATATTGATACTTTAAAAGTATATATTACTACAATTTGAAAGTGTGGTGACAGCTATACTTTTTTTTCTGTAAAAAATAAAATAAAAAAGTCTTACCTGATGACAGACACGAGACTTCTCCAGCAGGTACTGCTCCATGTGAGCTCCCTCTATAGCACCTTCTTTATTGAAGAAGATCTCCACGTATTTCCCAAAGCGGCTGGAGTTATCATTCCGAATGGTTTTGGCGTTCCCAAAGGCTGTAAGACATGTAAAACTGAGACAGCTTTCTATGGAAATGACTGAATAGTCCAACAAACAAGCCTGTTCAGCACTTACCCTCCAGGACAGGGTTGGCCTGGATGATCTGCTGCTCTACCCAGGAGTGCTGCCCGCTCACAGCAGCCAGGAACTGAAGAATCAGTTTAGTGCTTTCTGTCTTTCCTGCACCAGATTCTCCACTGACACATGAACCAAAAGCATTTATTATGTATTGTTTGCCAAGATTTGCACTGATTTGCAACTTTATATTGTAAATTAATGAATATAAATGTGTTCAAATTCATTAATACCAAGCTTGTATGTGACTAAGTATTAAATTAGGTGAAAAAAATCCCCCAAAATAATAATAAACAATATATTAGTTTTATATATAATATAATATAATATAATATAATATAATATAATATAATATAATATAATATAATATAATATAATATAAAATAACAAAAAAAAATATAATATAATATAATATAATATAATATAATATAAGTCATTCTACACATTCACTTTTTTCTGACATTTGACCAAGTACACAAAGAGCAGAACTTATATCTCTAATTGTACATTGACTACTCACAAATGTAATGATATGTGACACTTATAAATCTTAAAAGTGCAGCATATGTTTGGCCACTAAACATGCCATTAGATTAGATTCTCAGTATATAAGGAAAGATTATATATGTACCTGATAATGCAGCACTGGTTGCGATTCTTGCGGCGCATGTTGTAGTAACAGCTGTCAGCGATGGCAAAGATGTGCGGTGGGAGCTCGCCCAGCTTACGCCTGTGATACAGGTCCACCTGCTCCGCCGTGTAGATGGGCAGCATCTGATAGGGATTCATGGCCACCAGGACAGAGCCAACATAGGTCTAAACAGCACACACAGAGAAAACTACATGTATCACATCATCGCTTATATACAGCGGGATCCAAACAGAAGAGACTACATCTGGAAGTCTGGGATTAAATTGAACTGAATCTAAAAATTAAACAGAAAGTTTAAGGATTTACAACAACGAAACATTATGTTGTAAAATTAATAATAACTATTTTAGATTCTACACTATTGCTAGGTTACTAATCAAACCAAGTAAATTTATGAGACTGAGCGATTCTTTATACATATATCCAGATGTTGTTCTTAAGATCTCACACCACTTTTTGGATCATGTCAAATCATTCTAGAAAACATGATCATTGAGTTTTATACAGAGCTGTTCAGTGCTGCTGTCACTGAGGCAGAAGCACTATAGGTACTCTACTAAGACACTATGCAATTCATTCACTAAGCAACATTTTAATTCATCTTTTCACTCAGATTGTTATCTGCATTACTGAATTTGTTATTAAACAATTGTACTCATTTTAAAAAATGCAATTTCCCCCACTGCTCTCAGACATAGATATGTATACGATATGCTCTCAGACCCTACTGTATGTAGATATCACAAATACATCTAAAAATACATCACACAATCCATGAGGTTTTATACAGTGAGCTGAATAAACTTACATATATACTGCCCTGTTTGTGGCGCACCAGCAGGTTTCTGAGTAAACCGGCTTCGCTGAGGTCCCCCAGTCGGATCATGTCATCCACACCCTCCACTGAGGTGGGGTGCATAGGCTTCAGACTGGCCTTCTCCCCCTCCGGGATACAGCGCTCCTTGGAAACCAGCACAATACATCAGATTCATCCGACTACACAAATGTAGATGAATTAGAATACTAGAATAATATAGAATGTGTTGTGATGTAATGATCCATTACAGTGGATTATTAGGGGATAGCAGGGCTAGTTGAATATTTGTAAGGGTGTATTTAATTAAATCATTTTCTCAAAGCCTTGACAAAAAGGGTGTCACCACAGTGGAAATTGCCATTAAATGTCTTAAAGGTTTTTCTGTTAAAAACAATATTATGATTAATATTTAATATTATTATTACATGATGTTAACATAATTATCACATTGATAATTTATTAATATTTATTTATATAGCACATTTAGCATCACAATTCAATTAAATAACCAATTAGTAAAAAACAGTAAAATGGCAAGACTACATAGACACACAGACAAATGTTTATCAGATATCTCCACTACTCATGATGACAGTGTGAAAAAATGTGTTGAACTTAGGTTTAAAAGTCTTCATTGATTAATTGAATGTTTAAAATATGTAACATTTAAAAACACAATTTTTCGACATTTGTATTTTATGAAACATACCCTTGTACTGATAATACAGATCAGACTATTTGTTTTAAAATGTCCCTAACAACAACAAAATATCTGATTATAGAGAAATTTTAGCCTGAAGGACAGAATTCTCAAAAAATTAAGATGGTACCGTAGACTACGCGGCTAGAGAAAACATGTTTTGTGTAACTGGATCTTAGACTCTTTTTGTAAGCCCTTGTGACACTTAGCACCGGTCTCTTTAAGTCATCGCCAACTCATGTTTTTACCTTCCCTTCATCATCAATCAGGCAAAACTGTCCACTGGCTGAGACCTTCACATACCCTCCAATAGGGACCCCGATACTGGAGTCAATCCAGAAGTGATCCCCCTAGATTCAGATTCAGATTCACATTAACTACATTTGAAAACCAAACACTACTCACAACCAACTCAAACATCACAATTTCACAACAAAAACTTAGGGCGATTAAATAAATGAATACACACCTTTTTTAACATCACCATTTGAACAATCCCTTCTGTCCCACAGGCATCTAATTGAAATTAAAATCCCTAAAAGATAAGTAAATAAATATATTAACCAGTAGGAAATGTAACCCTCACTGAAGCGCGTACAGCTGAAAACTATGCCTTGAATGAATCTTTTCGTTAACTATGGACAACCCTCGCTGACTTAAAAAAAAAAAGTGTCCAAGCGTAATTTTTCCATTCGCTTGTGTGACAGCAACAAGGAAGTGTCCCTAGTGTTCATTCTTTATGGCCCCTAGACTTTGGTCCACTATGGGCGGATTATCACCATCAACCACTGAAGAGACGTCATTAGCAGTCCGAAAGCTTGACTCTGTGAGGTTCCTATGAGCTGAATTGCAACACAAGCTTTTAGTGGCTTGGTACATTTACACATGAAATCTGAAATGCTGGGAATCTTATCAAAAAAATCCCCTACCCATTAACTACACACGACATGCCTTTTGGACTTTTCACGCAAGAGGAAGATGGTACCAGAGGACAGTTTTATTATTTGAGTCAGAGCGGCTGTTAAGCAGTAAAACTGTGAGATTCTAGAGGATACATTCATTCAGTCTCACTGCACAGATACTGTAATTGCTTGGGCGTCATATATAAGCAGTGGATATCATATATAGGACAATGATGTTGCACGCACTGATTATGAAAATAACATACAGATATATATGATACATAACAAATAGGCTACAGTAGCAGTCATCAGGTTTCAAAGTACACAGTTAAGGTCAACACCAATACATCCTTATTTCCTGGAGGTTGACGGTATATTCAGACTTATTATAGCCCTTAAAAACATGTAAGGGATCAAGAAAAAAAAGCTTCAGTACTGCAGCTGCCACTTAGATAAGCATAATTAATGATTATGTTTGAGGAATAAGAATGTAAAGTGTTACGCTCTGTGTTATTAGTCTCCATGGTGATAAGACGGAAACCAAACCAGCTGGATAACTCTAGAACCATAAATGACTCAAGAAAGGTGGGATATCTAAACACATTCTATTCCAGCTCCTAAGACAAACAGACAAGGATCTTGATATCTTATCCAGCTCCTAAGACACAAGGATCTATTCCAGCTAAATAAAAATACAATAAACTAAGACAAGTCAGGAAAAAAAAAAAATCAAAAAAAAGAAAACAGTATAATGATCAACACAACAAATTATTAACACTGGCAATACAAAGAAATATTATCCAGCATGACCATTTTTTAACACTGGTAACAGGAGAACATGTTTCTCGGGCAGCTGCTGAAAATTCAGCTTTGCCATCACGTAAAAATATATTAAAATAGTAAGAAAGTTATTTTAAATGGCAATAATATTTCACAATTTTGTGTTTTTTATTTCCCCTTACTTCCTTTAATATTTTGGCCATTCAGTAAATCATAAACAAAATGATTTCCAAAGTATAACCACATTTAACTTTTTGCTCAAGCCAGCTACTGTCATTAAAAGTTTGTTTAATATTTATAAAAGTATCTTATGAACACAGAGACTGCATTTATTTGATTAAAAAAAACATATATAAATAGTAATATCATGACATAATTTCAAATAAGTTCTCTGTTATATGATAATATAAATAAATTAATAAATATACCATATATCACAACTGGGTTTTCTTTATTATTATTTTGTACTGTTCTCTGATGTCCCCTTATAATGTTATCAAGATTCTTACATCAAAAACATCATAATTTAGAAGTAATAAGCTATCTTCTGTCCTGTTTTTAACCCCCCTTATCAGATTCAGAAGGCTCTGTTTGAATAGGCGTGGCGGATTGTAGATGCGGAAGTAAACACCCACTGCTATGATTGGCATGTTATGTATGTTTGACATACATAACATGGGGAAGTCGTGGCCTAGTGGTTTTTAGAGTTTGACTCCTAACCCTAAGGTTGTGGGTTCGGTTAAAAACATATAAATGCTCAGTATATATATATCAAACGATCAATATTAGACAAAGAATAGTGATCACGTAATAAAAACCGTTAACGTTACTCACAGTTGTATTGTGCAAAATTACTGTTGGATCCAATATAGTCGGCGCAGAATCGTCTTTTAGTTTCAATCTTTCTGAAAATCCCACGTCAAACTGTGCCTTGTTTGTAAGTGAATCTGCGGTAAAATTAAGTGAACAAAGTATCAAGTTCTTACTGAAGCAGTCTGGAACTTCATTAAAAATAAAGTTCATTCACTCTTTCCTAATATTGGGATCAGAAAAAAGGTAGTGTAAAGTTAAAGAGCCATCTTTATCATTTGATTTCTGCATAATTCTGCATTCGAACCCTCTTGTTGTGGGTGAATCGGTGGGTGGGGCCAAACAGGCAGCGACGTAGAAGCAGGCGTTAATCTTCCTCTGCGGAGGCGGAGTTTAGCCACACTATTACATCATAGAGTGGGACATTCCACTAGCTGTCATTTCGGCAGACTGGATTGAATATTTAGCTGTTTTTACTAATGAGAAAATTTTGAGTTCTGGAACTTACAGAATGTTTTTTTTATAATACAATGACTTCTTATGTGTCAAAAGATCAAGGGGATTTTGGTTTTTCAGTTCATGACCCCGTGAAATTAATATTGTTTTTTAAATTTATTTAATCTGGGCATTTTTGGCTTTATAGGACAGATAAAAAAAAAATGACAGGAACTGTACTGAATGTTGGCATGCTGCCCACAAGGCTATCAGTGCCAAAAATTAATATATTAAATATACTGATTCGATGTGAAAAGAACTTAAATGTAACAATGTTGAAGAGTTAGCCTGCTTAATAATTTTGCGGAAACTGATATATTTTACCACATCATATATTTTACTGTTCTTTTGATCAATTTAAAGTCTTTGTTGAATAAAACTATTATTATTATTTAAAAAATGGCAGTTTAAATACAGTGATAAGCGATGATTTTGTTGCTTTAATCAGAGGGAATACACCAATTTTAAGACTTGTATTAAATAAGACTTTGTAAAAAATAAAAAATAAACCCTCTACAGATTCATGTACAAAGTGTCTTTACTTCAGCAGCAGAGTGCAACATGAAATGTCATTCAAAATGAAACTGAGTAATCAAACAATATACAAGGCTTTACCTTTGCCAAAACTTACACTGCTTCAAGCAACTTAACTGGAAAAATAAACATAATATTGTTCATTTATGAAGAAACAAAAATGAAAGAGGGCTTATATATATTCTTTTTACATACTTAGGTTTAACTTAGATACAAAACTGTGCACACACAATCAAATCTCTCCTCTAAATTGTGATTGGCATGTCATATCTGAACATAATTTTCCCACCTTTAATGCTTGAATGAACCCCCCCCCACCCCACCAAATAAAGAGCTAATCCAGAAAGCCATAGCTGGAGTAGTGCTTGCAAGACTGATGACACATAAAACATTCCTCACAAATCAACAGGCAGTGACGCGAGAACGTAAATGACGCAGACATTTAGACTCCATCAAACCTTCACCAAACACATCCTATGAGGCACACAGAAAGGCACAATACTCCATTTCACCAAAGCACCTTTAACGTTTCCCACAATACACGTGTGGTAAAATACTTCAGTCTTTGTTCACCTAAGACAGAGAGGATGGTGTTGTAATGGCTTCTCAATTCTTATTGTTTCGAACGCTACAATACAAATTGGAAACCTTTCAGTAAGAAGAACAGCCATTATGTAATACTGCCATTTGGTGTTTGGTACAGTAAAGACTGTCAAAACCAGGTCATCATTCAAGGCATCCAAATGAAAAAGTGGAGAATATAATCTATAAACTTGAATATGTACAGCATTGCTTTTACGGATATCTGTGGTTCATCCATGGATGATTACGTAGAACTTAAACATCCAACAACTACTCTCAAGTAACCTCTTTGTGACTGTGAAATGAAACATTTAGACATTCATATTTCAGTGAAGATACAGTTAAGGATGCATATGTTGTGGTTAGTTTAACATTGCTGTTCCCTACAGATTCTGGGAAAGGAAGGGTGTGCCAGATGAAGACATCTTGCCGACAGATCAGGACTGTCTTCTGGTAGAGATAGGGTGAGGCAGGGCAGAGTGCCTGCATGCTAGGGGTCGAGGTGCAGGAGGGTCTGTGGTCGTGCTGAACTCTGTCCCATATCTGGTCAGTTTGTCTCATGCTCTGTCCTTGCGCTTCAGCTTATTGAGCTTCTTTGTGCTGCTGTTCTTGTTGAGCAGCTTCATCACACGCTCCTTGTGATCCAGCACCTTCAACATAGAGTCACGGGCTTCTGTGATCTGGTCCATCACCAGCTTGCAGCGCTGCATGTTGCCCTATTCAGTGAAACAGTATTATGAGTAAGATCAATTAACATCAACTGTGTACCGTTCACAATTTTTGGGTCAGTAAGATTTTTTATTTTTATTTTTTTTGTGGGAAAGAAAATACTTTTATTCAGTAAGGGCACATAAAGCTCAACTGATCAAAGTTAACCATTTATAATGTGACAAAAGATTGCTATTTCAAATAAATGCAAAGGATGCTGAATAAAACTGATCAGTTTCCACAAAAATCTTAAGCAGCGCAACTGTTTTCAACGGTTTAACTGCATTGATAATAATAAGAAATGTTTCTTGAACAGCAAATTATTTCTGATGGATCATGGGACACTGAAACTTGGAGTAATGATTGCATCAAAGGAATAAATTACATATTAAAACATTAAAATAGAAAACAGTAACAGTTTTTTCAATATTCCTGTTTCTACTGTATTTCTGATCAAATAAATGCAGCTTTGGGGAGCATAAGAGACTTCTTTCAAAAACATTTATTGACCCCAAGCTTTTTTATTATGGTAAAGATGCATGAATAATAAATATATACAGATATAGGCATCACAACATTATAATGTGTAGTATGAAAAAAATTGTTTATTCTGAGATCTGTTAAAGATTACATTTAACAGGGTTTTTACACTAAATCATTATTATTAAAGAACTTAAATAATTTATTGAGGTGTTAAAAATGTATTTAAGTGAGCACTGCAATGATGCAAAGGTAATCAAATATAAACATTGATTGCAACCAATGAATGAAAAAAAAACAACAACACATGATAACTCGTAAGAAAGTATGGGTAAAAGTGATCAGCAGCTCAAACCTGAATGAGCTCATTTATACGGTGAAGATCATCATTGGCTCCAGCCTTCTTCTTCGGGGCGAGGCCTTCCTGGAGAGTCGTGAGACGACTGTAAACGTCACGTTCCAGATTTGTCTGCAGACAAGGTGACAAAACACACTCAATTCTGACATAAGCTTGACATCAGCACTGTCTGATAATGAATTAAAGAGAAAGTCTCACCAGCTGCATGAGCTGAGCTGCACAGAGGTGAATTTTCCAGCCCTGGGCTCTGCACACTACTCCTTTCTGATTGGCCACATCCTGGAGGGTGCCTTTCTTGTCCTCTGATTGGACAACACAAGCTGGTATTAATGAATGATGATAGACTATATAATTGTATTAATGCAAATAAGATACTGTGTGATGAGTATAGACAGACCCTTGATACGGATGTCACTGTATCTCTGAAAATGGTGGTATGCCGCCTTCCAGGGGTTGCGGTAGTGGCGCAGTAGAGTGATCGGAGGCCGAACTCGGTTAGGAACATACCGAACTCCCTCTTCATCTGCAAACAGATTAAGAAACAGATACACTTAATACAGGCATTAGAGGCTACAGTGTCTTAGTAATGTAACTGGGTTTCTTAAAGTGAAAACTTCAATATCAAATCATATTACATAACTTGTGATAAGTTAAAATTGTACAGATAGTCCCACAATTGGTGCCATCAGTGCAACTGTATTTGCTAGTCATTTAACAGGACAGTTTACAAAGATGATTCTGATTTTTATCTCTAGTTGGTTTATCTTAATCAAGCAATGTTATTAAGTTTGGCCTCTGTTCTGTTGTTACGACACCGTCACTGTTGCCATTTCATAATGTACCATTTAGAACAAAGGTTGGCTGACTTTCACAGGTAGAAGGTGGTAAAGAGTCTTAAGATATTTTTTTTTTTCAGACATAGGAGAGACAACAATCAAAGACTTTTGTAAGTAAGTTTCATTGCAGTGTTTGATGTACTGGTTTTTAATGTAATTTTAATGTGATGATTTTAAGTAAAAAAAAAATAATAATTGTATATATTATATATATATATATATATATATATATATATATATATATATATATATATATATATATATATATATATATATATATATATATATATATACACATATATACAGTACAGGTCAAAAGTTTGGAAACATTACTATTTTTAATGTTTTTGAAAGAAGTTTCTTCTGCTCATCAAGCCTGCATTTATTTGATCAAAAATACATTAAAAAAAAATGAAATATTGTGATATATTATTACAATTTAAAATAATTGTTTTTAAATTTATTATACTTTAAATTATCATTTATTTCTGTGATGCAAAGCTGAATTTTTAGGGATCATTATCACATGATCCTTAGAAATCATTCTAATATGATGATTCATTATCAAAGTTGGAAACAGTTCTGCTGCTTAATATTTTTTCAGAACATGTGATACTTTTTTTTAGGATACTTTGATGAATAAAAAGTAAAAAAAAAAAAAAAAAAAAAAAAAAAAAAAGCTATGTTTTTAAAATATAAATATTTAGTAATAACAATATACACTACTGGTCAGTAATTTGGGGTCAGTAATTTATTTTTTCTTTCTTTTTTTTAAATAAAATCAATACTTTTATTCAGCAAGGATGTGTTAAATTGATAAAAAGTGATAGTAAAGAAAATATATTATTAGAATATATATTATATATTATATAATTTTTTTTTTTTTTTTGAATAAAATGCAGTTCTTTTACCTTTTATTCATCACATATATTAAAACAGTAATATTAAAAACAATATTACTGTTTTTTCTGTATTTCCAACAAAATAAAAGCAGAATAGACTACCACAAAAAACATATTAAAAATAGTAATGTTTCCAAACTTTTGACCTGTACTGTATATATATATAACCATCTATAGTATATATATATATATATTATATATATATATATATATATATATATATATACATATATATATATATATATATATATTATATATATATATATATATATATATATATATATATATGTATATATATGTATATATATATATATATATATATATATATATATGTATGTATATATATATATATATATATATATATATATATATATATATATATATATATATATATATATATATATATATATATATATATATATATATATATATTATTATAATATAACACTAATATATATATATTACGGGTTTAACGGTGCACGTATTCGTACCAAAAATTTTCGGTATGGGTCTTTCGGTTCGGTACGCATGTTACGAACAAATACAGCATTTTTTCCCCCCAGGAAATTCAAACAATAAATGGCGTTTTGACAGTTTTTGATGTCACATGACAGATCTCTGTATAAAAACCTTCTGGGACGGTTCAGAGAAGTGCTGTTATAAACACAAGCATTGACTAGAGTGGCCTTGAAAGGGCTGGGTATTGTTCAAAATCTTTCGATCCGGTGCCAATTTCGGTACCTCAGTTTCGATACCGGTTCCTAACGATACTTTTTTCAATACCAATTTTATGAAATCCATTTTAACAAGATTACAGAACACATTACCTCAGAAAAACTTTGGTTCTATTTTTTCAGTTTGACTCATGCTCCTTAGCCAGTGCACAAAGGAACAAAAAAAAAAGCACAAAGGAACAAAAAATGTTTTATAAAGAGCTCATGCTCACCAAAGCTGAATTTATTTTAATAAAAAATACAGTAAAACTTATATTACAATTTAAAATCTTATTTGAATAGATTTCAAAATGTAATTTATTCCTGTGATGTCAAACCTGAATTGTCAAAATCATTACTTAAGTGTCACATGACACATGGCAACTTTCTGCTCTTACGTTTACTCCGTGCACTGTCAAGGTCTTCATCATATTTGTCGTGGTACCGGTCTTTGCAGCAATTATTTTACCACAAATACTGCATCGCGCGCTGTTGGCATCGAGCCTGGAGAAATGTATCCACAATTTTGATCGACTTTTCCACATCTTTAAGGTATTATGTGTGTGTGCTCGCGTCTCATATAAGTATGCGCGTGGAGAGTTTGTGCGTGCGCGCGCCCTCATATGAGTATGTGCCTGTTTTTATACAGTCTATGGTATGTGCACGGAGAGCTCCTCTCGTCTCTTTAGAGTATATTTTTTTTTTGTGAATGACTTTGTGTGTGTGTGTTTTTGTGCATTTCATATGTACTTGTTTGAGCACTGACGTTGACGAGTTAACTCCTTAGGTATCGAAATCTGGAGCCGAACAACATGTCATTTTTCGATACTCGATAGTATCGAGGCAATTCGGTCGGTACCTAAAAAGTATCGAACTCGATACCCAGCACTAGGCCGTGATCAGTTCCGGACCTACTTTTGATTCATAGATCCAAAATTTGGCAAATTCCATGACATTCCACATCATACAGTTTTAAAGGTGCAATGTGTAATATTTACAACAATCTATTTACATAAATGCAATATAATATACATAACTATGTTTTCAGAGGTGTATAAAGACCTTACTTAATGAACTGTTATGTATTTATTACCTTAGATTGAGCAATTTATATCTACATACAACGCAGGTCTCCTTACATGGAAGTAGGGATGGGGGATATATCGCATGTCACGTGCATTTCGTCAGTAAAGCCGGTTCCCTGATTGTCAGTGATCTACGGCTCTGTATATTAAATGCCAAACAAAAAAAAAAATAAATGATAGAAATTTAGCAGTAATCAGGGAACCGGCTTTACTGACGAAATGCGCGTGACAATCACATGCCATAAAACACAAAAACCCACAAGGAAGTCGCCACCATGTTCGTACAGTAGTCCTAAATGGTCAAACTGCTCTACAGAGCGAGTTTCGTCACTTTGTTGTTCTTACGAATAAAACACTGACACAATGATGAACAACTACATTAACATTCGCAATGCCATCGATTTATTGAATAATTAAGTAAATATAATTCCTCTATTTACCTTTATAAAGAAATCTCATTGCTCTCTGCTTCTCTAAAGGGAGGGGTGAGCGGGGGACTGAGCCGTTGGATACAATTCGCAACCTCACCGCTAGATGCTGCTATAATTTACACACTGCACCTTTAATTACTGGATTCTGCGATTCTGTCCACGTTTTCCGCATCGCAGAAATCACAGAGCCCTACAAATAACCTTCCCCCAACTAGCAGTTCTGCAACGTAAATACCTCACTCTTATTACTGTAATGTGAATTATTTTTTCATTATTAAATAATAATTTTAAGTTTAAATTTCAAGATTAAACTTATAAAGTAACATTTGAAATATCGTAGAAGTATTTTTTATTGAATTTAATTTGTGCTGATCCTAATAAAATAAAATACAAAAATTCTAATAGTTTTAAAATCCTATTCTAATATAACAAAAAAATTAATTATAATAATGAAACCACAATTGTCCTACAAAGTGAAAACTCAGATTATAAAGCCACCCATTCAAGGACCTTTCTGAATCTTCTAAAAATCTTGAAGAAACAGCTTCATAGTAATGAAGCTTACCGATGTATTCTTTAGGAGGGGACTTGCGCTTCTCTGCACGCTGGCTGAGGGGTTGGGTTGGGAACTTCTCCTCATCTGTGCTGTTGGTCTCCATCATCTCGTTCTCCTCAGTGGAGATGACGTGCTGTTGCTTGCGGGGCTTCTTTCTGGGGGAGGCTCCAGGGGTGATGTCTGCAGCAGCGACTGCCAACATATGTGCACCACTGTTAGGCCCTGATGCCACTGAGGGAAAGATACCGCTTTATTAGTTAAACCATGAATTGACTGACACTTCTGCCTCCTGATATGCGTTTCTCTGAAGTATAACATCATTCTACATTAAAAGTAAAATAATGGTTGAATGAATTAATCTCAATGTTAAATACAAGAAGATTCATTTTCAGGCTGATATTTAGGTTGACTATTAGTGTAAAATCTTGTTTGCATGAAAACCCCACCTGGTTTTGTACTATCCATAGGCTCCGCCTCCTGCTTAATATTCATCTCTGGGAAGGTGGAGCTGATGGCACATGCTGAATTAGTGCTGGCAGCTGGCTGAGTGGGCGGGGCCACTACATTGGCCATGGAGGGGATTTGCGGGGTGACTGCCATGGCAGCAGGTATGGCTGAAAGAGCAGGTGTGGGTTGAGAGGGGGGCGCTGCTGATGTCAGGAGGGAGGGGAGAGGTTGAGAAGCCAGCTGGGAGGGAGGTGGTCCCACATGTTGAGGTTGCTGTTCAGTTCCCTGGCTGGGAACAGTCTCTATTGCTGTGGCTACTGATGGCGCGAGACTCATGTGGATGTCAGGTTTAGGCTTCACTCTGCCAAAGAATTTGGAGATTTAGTGTTTACAAAGCTGAGCGGGCATTAAAGACCAAGAAATACTACAGAAATCAATAAGATCAATGTGAATACTTCATACCCTGCAGGACGAGGTGAACCTGATGCACTTCTGATGTGTCCATCGATTCTGGGAGTTGTGGACTCACTGAGCTGACTTGGGATCAGGTTCTTCCTAACAGCAGCACTTTCATAAATCAACAGAGACAGATTATTTTTTTCCCAAAAAGAATTACTACTAAATTAAAAACATAGAAACTATTTACGGTAGATTTTCATCAGTGCTGTAATTGTTAACAAACTATTAAAAACAGTTTTCAGTATTTCAAATAAAGCTGAAATAAAATAAAACACAATCATTAGGCAACTAACTTATGTAAATGTTGCTGAAGTACTAAAATTACTAAAACTATAATAAAAATAATACAAACTTATACAAAATTGATAAATATGAAAACAGCACAATTACTAAAACTTAAACTAAAGTTAAAATGAAAATTAACAAAAATAAAAAAGCAAATTCAAAACATTTATAAATACTAAAATATATAAACAACATGATTCTCATGAAAAGAAGTCAACTTGTCAATAAATAAATTGGTGCAGGACTGTTCTGTATTAATTTGTGCTGGTAAAATATGACATGGACGTATCATAGTGAGATTTCCACTTGATCAATACTACGGAGAACAGGTCAATAGTGGTTTTTTTTGTGCTCACCCCTCATTGGCAGGTTTCTTGCGCAAAATACTGGGTCGAGGAGACGTCACAAGTGAGGGGGTTCCAGCGTTGGCACTCTGATTGTGCGTCTGGGCCACAGTGGTGGCAGGCTGACTGGTGTTGAATGCATTGCTAATAGAGTTAGCCACTAGTGTGGAACCATCAGCCAGAACCACTGAAAACAACAACACAGAAACACACTCATCTTTACTATTTTTTTGTGATTTCAATGCTTGAATGCTTAGTATGAACACGTGGAGAACTGAAGGTGTGTCACCTGAAGCTTTAGACTCTGTTTGGGGCTGTTGTTGGCTGACTGGTGTAGGCTGAATGCTCGGGGCGGTGATCTGGGCAGATGTATGAAGGCCCTGGGCTGGGATGGGTGTGGGTTGGATGCCCTGCGCTGCCATGGCAGCTGGTTGGATGCTCTGAGTGTTGATCTGAGTAATGCGGTCCACCGTCATCAGCTGCATGGGGTTCAGATGAACTGCAGACGCGACTCCTACACTGGCTTGAGTGGGCATGGCTGCACTGGGCGCCTGAGCAGTTACTGTGTCCACATGACAAACAACTGTTAATAATTTAAGTCAATATTTATTAGTATACAACAATGTCAATCAAGTTTGCAGTGGAAGGAAATCAATTATCAAATTAGATGTAGCACCATGGTACCTGGATAAGGGCGTATGGACGACACAGAGCTGGTGATGGGGGTGTATGTGTGGGCCAGCGGGTACGGTGCTGATGGGTAGGTGGGCAGGAAGTACTGAAATTGCACTGGAACAGATTGTCTGTGGAGAGCCATTAAAAGCAGGGCAAACAGACATATGGTTATCCAGCCAGTTTGCTGCCCGAAAACACATTTTAAATGTAAAGTAGGTGGAAAAAGAGCTTATGTTCAATAAAATATTGAGTAGACAGGATTTATACCTGTTGTCAGTGCGGTTCTCCATGGTGATGGGGTTGGGAGAAGAGCGGTGACCAGAAATAGGGATGAGGTTGCCCCTTTCCCCAGTGTACTCGGGCTGGATACGTGATGACGTGTGTGGGATGGGCTGCGGGACCACTTTAGCTAAAACAGACGGGGCAAAATCGACAGTTAATACAATCAATCAAAAAACCCATTTAAAAACACCACACTACAGACCCAATTTAAACAAAACACAAGACACAAATTGCCTCAACACACCTGGCTGAAAGTTTATAACATGCCTAGTCAGACCTTGATTAGCTGCTTCAGGTGTGTTTAATTGGGGCTGGAGCTAAACTCTGCATGACACCAGCCCTCCAGGAGCAAGATTGGACAACCCCTGGGTTAAAGCTTTTACTATTTTAGCAAAATCTTCCCTTAGAAAATATTATTCATTACATTTCACCATTTAGATATCATAGTTTAAATCAATAAATAATAATCTGCTCAAACTGTTACTATAATGTCTTAAAGCTAAATAAGGTAAACATTTTGAATGTCAAAAAGATTGACAAATCTGACTAATATGTACAAAATATCTCTAGCATTACTTGATACATTTACAATACTAGACAACAATACCCACAGTACAACACCTAAATAGGTCTGTGCTACTAGAAATAAAAACAACTCCAGAGCAGATGAGCTCTTAAGGTAACTTACCCACAGGGATGGTGGATGTGGTCACTGCTGTGGCATGAGAGGAGTGGGAGGCCACGGTCATAGTGACAATACTGCTACTGGATATTTGAGTGTGTAGGGTAGAGCCTTTAAAAATGTGTTAAAATGACACAGCAGGTCTTAAATACTGTAATACATATGTAAACATAATAGTCTATGCAATTTGCACGGATGTCTCTGAATCACTGGTGTTTAGAGTAGATTGATCACCCACCTGTTGTAGTGGGTGAGGGTGCAGTATTGGTGGCCTGAATTGGAGCAACTGTTGCAGCAGCAACAGGTGTCACAGTGCTGAAAATGGGCTTCTACAACAGAGCAAAAGAGAGGTATAACCTCCTGCCTTTTTTATATTTCCAAAAGGATGAGCCAGAATGATTTCAACCTGTGCAACAGAGTGAGAAAGGGCTTTCTGAGCAGCAATGGCAGGGTGGGAGGGCAGGGTGATCCGTGTGGGCGTGTCCCGTGAGGGCGGAGGGCGCTGGATACTTAAAGTGGCATGGGGTGGGTGGATCATCATTGCAGAGCGACTGGAACCCAAAAAAACAAAACCAGACAGTTTAATATGTTCTACAATTCAACTACAACAAATATAGAAATGCACAGAATTTTTTTTTTTTACTGAAACACCGAAACTGAACGTTTATTTTATAACACTTACATAAAACTGAATTGTAAATATTTACATTACACATAAGGCAACTTTTTAAGGATATAATTATTTTTCTACTCCAATTCATTTTTTGCCTTATATAAACATTTAAACAGAGGTTGTGATAAACCATTCTATTCATTACATAATGCATGTTTGAAGTAATGCCGTGAAACCAAGTTAAGTAACAATATAATTTATATGTAATAATGTGCACAAAATATTCCTCACTAAGGTCATTAATTGCAGCTGATAAATAAACAATAGACAATAAAAGGCTTATGTAAACGTATGTTTATGTAACAAGTTTACAAGCTGATTTATTGACGTCTTTCCACGGTCAAAACACTGATTAAGTGATTACATGATGATACAGCAAGTTGTTCTATATCCTTCAACAAATCTTATGTATATTCATATTTATTTCTTGCTATAACTACAGAGAAAGAGATGTTTAGTTCATGTGTGCTCTGCGCTGCAACCTGGTCTGAGGCAGATACAGTCTGTCTTGCCACATTAAAAAGCATAAATTACATTTACTGTTTAAATTTCATCATAAAATTGGCAGAATTTGAAACACCAGACTTGAGATTATATGATGAAAACCTTATTCCGATTATAGGTGAGCTACAAATGTTTAGTGAAGTTTTGTTCATGTACCACCTGAAAATAGCAGACTAAAGGTTCATCAAAATGAAAACTGATTAAGACGGAGAAATCGATATTGGCAACCCAGCAGCACTAGTTTCCACACAACTGACATGTTTACCTGTTGTAACTTATTCACCAAACAGATAGTGACAGTCAAAACGCACAATCGAAGAAGCGCTAATTAACCGTTATAATTTCAGTCTTACCCGTGTACCATGTCTCCAGAGTGGGCAGCCACTGTAGTGATAACCGGAGACTGAGGTCTGGTTGCAGTCACTGAAGCCACTACTGTAGGCAGCACTGCCGTAGAGGTGCTGTCTATAGGCCTAGACTGTAATACAAACATACATGTATGAAATGCATCAGGATGAATCTGTGTTCAATAGAACTGACAACATGTGTTTATATATGTATGAACCTGAATCGGTTGGTGGATAATGTGCTGGACTGTAGGCTGCCCCATGGCAGAGTTCGGACAGGCTGCTGGTCTCAGCACTGTGGTTCCTTTGGAACTCGACATCACAGCCGCAGCAGCCGCTCCTGTGACAACAGAACAAAATCAGTCAGTGTGCCAACATTACAATGGAAAGCTGGGTGAAATCTGTAACTTGCCTCTGGGTAAATGGGAGGTGAAAGGATGCTGAGGGGCAGCAGTGGAGCCGATCTGCAGAGCAGGGGCTCCGCTGCGGATGATCTGCACGTTGGTCATTAGATGATGCAGGTTACCAGTGTGACCTTAATGTGCCAAAAACAACAGCAATTAAAACCAAACTAAATGTCACAGCAAGACCTACTAATGAGGAGATATGACCCCATACCTGTGGGGCAAGAAGCTCATGGGGTGAATCCTCACATCATTTTTTTTAGAATATATAATATTTTTAACTATTTCTTTTTTGTAAAAATGGGCATTACTGTAAAATACTACATTAAATATTCTGTGTAAATGTAGTCATTTTTTTTAGTTGAATGATTATGAAGGAATAATAATGACAGGACCCAGTAACTAAAAATAAAAACACCAGCAACAACATGCCACTCTGGGCCTTCTCCCACAGTGCATCTTGCCCAAAGGCTCCAATTTGGACTTTTCCATAATAAATAAATAAAATACAAAATAAAACAGCAAAGAAAATGTAAAGATATAAATCAAAATTAATTAGTGTCCAACATAATATCCAACATAAAGTACATTTATATATAATAAATGATATATCTTTAATACATTTTATAATAAGTTTAATAAATATTTAATAATATTAATTAATATAAATTATATATTATAATAAATAAATAAATAAATAAATAAATATATAGATATGTGACCCTGGATCACAAAACCAGTCATAAGAAGCACGAGTATATTTGTAGCAATAGCCAAAAATACATTGTATGGGTCAAACTTATCGATTTATCTTTTATGCCAAAAATCATTGGTAAAGATCATGTTCCATGAAGATATTTTGTGAATTTCTTACTGTAAATATATCAAAACGTAATTTTTCATTAGTAATATGCATAGCTAAGAACTTCATTTGGACAACTTTAAAGGCAATTTTCTCAATATTTAGATTTTTTTTTCTTTTGCACCCTCAGATTCCAGATTTTCAAATTGTTGTATCTCAGCCAAATACTGTCCTATCCTAACACACATACATCAATGGACAGCTTATTTATTCAACTTTCAGATGATGTTGAGTCTCAACAAAAAATCACAACATTTCAAAGAATTTACCCTTATGATTGGTTTTGTGGTCCAGAGTCACATATATTATTAGCAGCATGTTTATTTCTGAAATTAATTAGAAGATTAGGGTTGTGACGTTGAGGAAATTTTCCCACCGGTTAATCGACGTGTGACAACACCGGTAATACCGGTATCACCGTGGGGGCGTTCCCTCTTTTCCTCGCTTTCCTTCGCTTTTAAATAGCTTGTAAAAGCGGTGTGCGCATTTTACTTTCACTTTCAAATAGTGGCAATTTGGCATAAAGCAATTGTTTGTTTTTAGTTCGTTTGAGTTTTCCCTCTTTTCATTCACTTTTAAATAGCTTAAAAGCGCCGTGCGCATTTTTACTTTCACGAATTAGCGGCAGTTCTGTGTCAATTGCTTGAATGCAACAACAAAGTACAACATCAAACTCACTTTAACCTATATATAAAACATAGAAATTATATTAACAAAATAAATAAAAATACACTATGCTATAGGGCAGGCTATGCCTAATGGAAATAAGTAAACATGTAGCCTATTATATATAATCAAATTAATAAGAAACGTAGAAAGTTTATCGTGGCAAACCTATTAGAGATTCAATGTGAAAATAAAATAATGATTTAAAATTTTTATGTAAGATGTGAGATAAATCACTATTTCAGAAAACTATGCACTTGATTAAAAAAAGCCCTTGTATGGAAGCCAAATAACTTAAAAGTAAAATAAAAAGTATTGCTAACCTGCTGACCACTGATGGTCGCCACAGGAATACCAGAGGCCTGTGTAGACTCCATGGCAGCGGTTATATGACCAGGCACCTTAGTGGGGAGAGTGAGGTGGCCTGGTGTTGACACAGGTGCTGGAGCTATTACACGGCTTGGCATGGGTGTCTTCAGAGCAGACTGGAGTAAAGAGAAGAGAAATGTTGGCAAACATGGACATCCCTTTTTACATTTGCTTACTTTTGACTTTTCAGGAAGACGACAAGAGGGATCAGCTTTATAAACTGAAGGTACTTGTAAATATAGCAGCGTACCTTCAGAGGACCCTCAGTGAAGGCTAGGGAAAGACCCTGAGGGAGGTGGGATGGTGGTGCTGACACAGAGACAGGCGTGCCTGGCTGGATGGGGAGGTGCTGAGGGAGAGGAGGGGGCAGAGACTGAGCTGTTCCGTGGGGCGGGGGCTGAGTCTGGGGTTGGGGGTAGGGTCGCACCACTACCGTCTCCTGCTTGTCATCTCTGAACGCTGTGGCTCCGCTGGACATCAGCTCACGGGGAGCATGATTAGAGTCTTCATGTCCTCCTAAAGAAACCACATTAAGTCAATTGATGGTGTAAATTCAAGACTGTTTGTTTATAAACATCTCCCAAGTTTGCTGTCATCCACATGCGGGATGACAACCAGGTGTCTACTTCCAGCTGCACCCCCATTCAAAAGATTGGGTCTTTATGTTTTTTTTTTTTTTTTTTATTAATACTTTTATTCAGCAAGGATGGATTAACATGATCAAAAGTGACAGCTAAGACATTTATAATGCTACATAAATGACGTTCTTTTGAACTTTTGATTCATCAAAGTATTCTAGATTCCACAAAAAAATGAAGCAGCACAACTGCTTTCAGCAATGATAATAATAATAAAAGTTTCTTGAACACCAAATCAGTATATTAGCATGATTTCTAAAGCATCATGAGACAATGAAGACTGGAGTAATGGCTGCTGAAAATTCAGCTTTGCCATAGGATGAATAAATTACATTTTAAAATATAGACAACGCTTTCTATAAATTTTAATAATATTTCAATTTTCTAACTGTATTTTTGACCAATTAAATGCATAATGCAAGCCTTGGTGAACATAAGAGATTTTTTAAAAATCCTATCGACCCAAAACTTCTGAATAACAGTGTATATAACTAAACATTTACTAATGATCTATTAAGCATCCACTAACGTTACAGAGGTGTTAAGAGTTCTTAATTCTAGTAGTAAATGTGTCTGAAACCTGTGTTCTTCTGACTTCCTGGAAGTCCTGTGGTCTTGCTGCCTGGTGTTTGTCCCTGTCCCAGGCCAGATGGGAGTCCTGGACGTGGATACTGCTGAGAACTCATCTTCACGACCTCTCACGTTCTTCCTGAAGAGTCAGAAGATAAAAAGGAGACAATGCAGCATTCAGTGGAGAAAATATGTGTTTAATTCAAACAAAGGACTACATCACATTGTCTGCAGGTTGTTACTAGATATCTGAAAGGCTCACATTAGAGACATGGTGTACCATACCTTATGCTGAACAAAACCAGTCAATATTTTGTGTTCAGTCGGTCCTCTTTCATGCGGTTTCATGTTATAATCCGCAAAACAAGAACTATTAAGTCGAATAAACCAAAATGGAAGATGTTTTCTCAAATATCAAGTAGCAATGTCCTTCTCGCAACGGTCATGTAAGTGAAATACGCTTACTAGGGTTAGACAACCTTTAAATTAACGACAAATGCGAAAACAACACCACCTGATTGCAAAGTAAGCACGTTTAATCTGGCTGCGTTATTTCTGAACGCTGGTGAATGTTACATTGATGATTGTCAGGACACCAAAACGGGAGGCTTTTGTTCTTGGATGGGCTCGTGAGGTTACTATTCATCTTGTAGATGTTAAAACACTTACGAAGTCTAATTTAAAATACAGATCAGTTCATACCCATATAACCTGTCTTTTAAATAACAAAGAATGAGTTTTAGAAATCAAAACAGTCGCGGCTGTTAGTCGCCCAAAGATCTTATGAGTAATTTCAATGAGACATGATCATTTCTCTCAGATGCACATTAAACGTCGTAATTCCGCAACTGCAGGAATGTGAACGCGACGATAACGTTACCCTAGCAGCATGTTGTTTTTACAAAATGAAAAATCGCAGATTTACCGTAAACACGACGCCTGCACTCTCCATCCGTTTCGTATCCCGGCAAATCGACCATTGGCATCAATGGGACTCTAGCTGCAGTAAGCCACTTCCGGTCTTGAATTTCAAAATAAAAGTCGTCGAATCCGGATTCCACTTCATTGGAGTCAGTGAACCTGACAGGGTTCTCGTGTTCCTATCCACACGTGACCTTAATCGCATCACACTTCTTATAAAGACCCTAAACAATTTTAATACGCACTCCTACAGTTTACACCACAGGTTTAGATGTTATTGGTCTGTATGGGGATACATATAGGTCCTTCTCATTTCAAATTTGGTGCCTTTTAAATCTCAATTACACGTTAAGAAATTTATATTGTTAAATATGAACCGATTGCAATTTTAATTGTCTGGACACTATCTAAGGGACACACTATCTATTGATAAAAAAGTAAAAATTCAGATGTTTCTAATACTTAACATTAAGTCTATTAGCTATTATAAGTTCATATTTATAAGGCCAACAGCCTGGACGATGAGTCAGTCATGTTTAAAATGTTGATATAAATAATCAGCATGACCTGTATTCATTTTGTAGGCATGACACAAAAAGATCATATAAAATGTAAAATTATAAACACACATACTGATATAAACTAAACGGAGAATGAGCTTTAATGATTCCAAAATTTCAGCTTTCCATATATGATAGCCTATATAATGCAAATTGTTACATATTTACATAAACACTGTAAATGTTCCCATTCCCCTTGATATGAATATGCTACTTCTTATGGCAGAGAAGCAAACACGGCATAAAGAGTGACCTACTAGAGGTTTCCACCATGCGCTTCAAGTTTTATGATTTTGGATTTATTATGAGCATCTATTGTATGTGCAATAGTCCTGAGGAGAGCTGATAAATGTATAGGGTTGTGAATGTTGTACGCACATTCCTGCAAGTGATTATTCACGTGTCAATCATGCACAAACACAGATCACTGCAACTTTCCCATGATGTAACATACATCTGCCACAAACGTTTCACTGAAAACATTGTTTACTTTATAACCATACATTATTGAGAATCAAAAAGGGTAACTGGCAATCGACAATGGAGAATAACATGTCAAGCAGGTATGCTTTTTAAAAAGCAATGTCATCAGACAATACGTATCTGACACAAATACATTTTCACTTGTATAATACTTCAGGTGAACAGAAGACTCTTTTTTCCAATCGCACCATTGGAATACAGACAAAACATCCCCCTTTCAATCTGTGTGCATATTCTCTCAAGTGATCGAATAATCAATAATATGACTTCAATAGATGCATTTAAAAACATTGACAAAATCTGTACATTTTTGCAAGTCAACATTATGTGTAAAAAAAAAAGAAAAGAAAATAATCATAAATAAAGTTATCAGATAATTACAAAGCACTGAAGTGACCAGAAAAAGTGCACAGTTACTTAAATAAACTACAAAAAGAACTTCAAATGCGTAACATATTGACTTCATGTCGCTGACCATCAAAAAACATAGAATAATGCACAAGACCTTCTCAGATCACACATGCAGAACGGTTCTCTCATAACGTGTTCTCTCCGGACAGGTATTAAACCGTGTTTAAAAGGGCAATTTCAGGCATTTGAATGTTGACAGATCATTTTTGGTCATCCAAAGACCAATGAGAGACTCACAAACAGTTATAATTAGAAACATGATATTTTAAAAAGGCACTACAAAGGCATAGTTTTTCCCCTTTAGCTGATCCGAGGGAGCATCTATTACCAAAGCTCGAGAGTATGTACTTTATCCAACACATGGGGCTACAAAGCTATGCAGACAAAAACAGTATGCCGATCAGGTTTGATCTAGTTGGGCTCTTTCTACACCACCACGCTGTGCAGAAGAGTGAAGGGGTAGAGAGGGGACACAGTCTTTCAGTCATCGCCCCTGCCTGCAGAAAGGCCCGAGCGAAGGATCCTTTCCACCAGTGTTATAGCTTTGGTGCAAAACCAGTCTTGAAATGTACCTACTTGTAATACGTTATCTCATCCACGGTGCCTATGTGAGATCTTGTCCATTTTGGACAGTATTGTGCCAACAGTTTGATTCTTAGTGCAATGCGCAGTGCTGTTATTAGATAAACCCTGAATACCGCCCCTTTATGCCCCTGGTCCTTTTGTTTGCTTATTTCTAGTACAGTATAAAGTTTTTTTTTTGTTTGTTTTCTCATTTCGTTTTTTGTTTGTTCCTGTGCATTTATATGTTGCTGTCAATACCTTTCCCTCTGCCCCCAGTCAGTTTGGAGGCCTCTCTCACACACAATCACGGCCGAGCAGTTTATGTCATGTGGATGTGGCTTCTAGGTAGCTCTGGAGTTTACGTACAGTTGATTCATCCAAGGAGAACAGGTCAAAGTCAAAGGTTGTGTTGGTGATGTTGAAATGGCCAGTCTTTTCTATGAGGTTCACAATCTAAAAGACACAAATGCATATAAGGCAACCAAAAAACAGCAAACAGCATCATTCCAAAAAGCACAAAAAAAATCTCTTCTACAATGAGAGAAATTACCAGAAATTCTTATTTAAGGATGCATTAAATTGATCAAAAGTAATAAATGCTGTTATTTTAAACTTTCTATTCAACAATCATGTGATACTTTAGACCTGAGTAATAGTTTTTAAATCTGAAGAATCATGTGATACTTCAAACATTACAAACACACATCATTCCACTAAAATAGAGAACAGATATTTGGTAACATTTTACAATAAGTTGTCGTTCGTTAACATCAGTTAATGTATTAATTAACATGAACGAACAATGAACACTATATTTATTACACTCTTTATTAATCTTTGTTTATGTTAATAAAAATACAATCGTTCATTGTTTGTTCATGTTAGTTCACAGTGCATTAACTAAGGTTAACAAATAAAACTTTGTCCTAAAACACACTGCACGATTTTAGCAATCACTGCATGTCACACTGTGCGATACGGATCTAATAAACTTGGCTACTGCTTGTGTGTAGACTGTACAATGATGATACCTCTTGACTCTTACGATACGACGGACTTTCTATAAAAGAATGCACTAGTGCTAAACCAAAAGAGCAAGATAAATCACACTTTAGCAGCAGAAATATTCCTTTAACTCGAGGATCACCTAAAATACACCCAAATGAAGAAAAAAATATTGTTACCTGCTGTAAAATGTTCCTCTCTCTCAAAGCCATCAGCCTGCGATGGAGGTCCACAAGCTCCTCTGTATAAGCCTGTAATCAGATCAATCATTTGAAAGCTTCATTGTAGTTTTATGTGCGATAAAAATATGTATTTCAGCAACTGATGAGTATGATTCAGTTATTTACCCTTCCTACCTTGTCGTATCCCCTCTTGAGCACTTTCTCGCGGGTGCAAGAATCTGGGCTCTTTTTTCCTAACATCTGACAAAGGACAAAATGATTTAAAATCAAATGCAAATCCAAAAATTATTAAGACACCAGATATAGTTTTTGATACCTGTTTACTAGTGGGTACAGGGCACTATAGTTCATTTATGTAAGTGAGGATAGCAAAATAAAGTAAACATATTACACCCAAAAAAAATTTCATACAGTGGACAACTAGCAACATGGATCGGACAAAAATTATTCAGACACTTTGACCTGACCAAGTGATTTTCTTTAATTATTAATGTGACTCTTTTTACACCACAGACTGAGCAAAAATTAATCATTGCTTGGTAATTGGTTGACCTAAATCGGTATTATCTAATTGTATGCTTAAATTTAAGTCAGCTGACAGCTATTCAATGTAATTCATTACATAACTTTCTATCAAACTCTGAGTTCTTGCCATATTTTATTACCGTTTTCTAGCGAATAAACTGTGATAATGTGAGAAATGTTGAAAGGTGTCTGAATAAATTTTGGTTTCGCTGTAAAAATGATTTTTCTAGGTTGTAAATAAAACCGATTATTAATTGAAAGTGACGTGACATACAGCCAAGTATGGTGACCCATACTCAGAATTCGTGCTCTGCATTTAACCCATCCAAAGTGCACACACACAGCAGTGAACACACACACACCGTGAACACACACATGCGGAGCAGTGGGCAGCCATTTATGCTGCGGCGCTCTGGGAGCAGTTGGGGGTTCGGTGCCTTGCTCAAGGGCACCTCAGTTGTGGTACCCGAGACTGGAACCCACAACCTTAGGGTTAGGAGTCAAACTCTCTAACCACTACGCCACAACTTCCCCTTAGAGCATATTTTACCCAAAAATACTATTTCAGTCTTTAAATTTCATGTTCAATGAGGTACGTTACTTGACATTTCTTTGTAATTATTTGTGAAATTTGCAAGCAATTTCTGAGTGAAAATTGTTTCAAAGTATATCCTGCACTAATTTATATTCAGTGCATAAACCAGTCCAAAGTTTCATTGCAATGCAATGCAGATCTTACCTTGAGGTTTGCTGAGCTGAGTTTGGGTAGAGGTGAGGGGGCTTCCTGGCTGGGAGGACGGGACTCCTCATTACCATCACTCTCACTGTCCATGCTTAAACTGAAAACAGAAAAAAGAACTTCAGTGTGCACCATGACTATGGTAATATTCATGTGTGGACATTTGCTTATGATTTTATTTTTTTATAAAATTGAACTGAATTCAAACACGACCAAGTTACATCAAATACGAAGTTCTTGGCACAGACCGAGAGTCCTGGTTAGGTGGAGTCGCCTTCATGGGCGTCTCAACCTCAGAGCTGCTGTCATCATCAGAGCCTTCAGAGCGCATTTCCTCTACCATATAACTGAGCGGCCCTGGACACAATCATCACGTTCAACCAAACTCAATGAGGTGACACACTCCTGATAGTACAATTCATGATTAAACTCCATACCTTGGCCTTGCTTCTGCGACGGCTCAAAGTCAGAATCAGAGCTGGAGCTGGAGCTGGAACTAGACGGACTGGATGGAGCCGACTGCTAAATAAACAACATGCTTGAGCTTCACTACATTCAAATACATTCAAATTCAATCCTGATGGAAAAACCAAAACACACCTCTGATTTGGAAGAGGCTTCATCCTCAGAGTTGGATTCGTCGGATTCTGGTTGCTTTTTCACTTCCTGCACTTCTGGTTTCATCTTTGCCCAGTGGCCTTTATCTTTAGGGGTTTTCTTCTCGGGGTATGTGGAGGGTGTTGTTGAGGTAATGCGGGGAGAGTTGCTGCTGTAGCTTCCGCTCACAGGCCCCTTCATGCCTTCAGAGCCCATCCTCTTCTGTTTCTTTGTACTCAGCTTTGGAAACTCGGTGGCGGACGGGGGCCTCTTGCTTGGGGCACGAGCGTCCAGCTGTCCCCCTGCACCTGTCACCGCTCCTCCACCTTTTGGAGACATGCCATCTATTTTGGACTCTCTGACTGTGAGTTTGGGCTCTTTGAAGGCTGCTTTGGGCACAGTTTTCCCCTCATCTTTTCCTCTGCCGTCTGGGGCTTTCTTTGAAAAAGAGGATGACGATTGGTCTCGTGAGGACTTGCCACTCTCGCGGTCGCTCTCTCTGGATGTGGTCTTGCTCTCTGAATCCTTTCGTGTGCGCTCTCGGTGCTCTTTGGTTGCCTTATGGGCTTTGAGGGCTTTGCTGCTCCCACTTCCTCCATCTTTACTTGACTCCTACAATAAAAGTTTTGAAATGACTAATCATTCAGTACATACTGAGAAGCTAACCACAAGTCCACCCAGAATAAATGAGCTTGTTCACTGAAACTTCAAGTGATAGCTCACACCCAAAACTGAAAATTCTGTCACCATTTACTCACTTTCATGTCATTCCAATCCCATTAAAGGGTTAGTTCACCCAAAAATGAAAATTAGCCTGTGCTTTACTCAGCCTCAAGGCATCCTAAATGTATATTACTTTCTTCTTTCAGACGAATCCAATCGGAGTTATATTAAAAATTGTCCTGGCTGTTCCAAGCGTTATTATTGCAGTGGGTGGGTGTTTCTCTTTAACAGCCCAAAACACGATAAATAAAGTGCACGCATCCATAATAAAACGTGCCTCACACGGCTCTGGTGGGTAAATAAAGGCCTTCTGTAGCAAATCCATGTGTTTTTGTTAGAAAAATATTCATATTTCAAACGTAATAAACCCTTTTCTCTCACTTCTGCAGAAGCATTCTGGGGGATGACACGCGCGCCACAGAGATATGCTAGTCTCACGAGTTTGTTTAAGGAAGCAAAGTTTCCTTGCTTTAGCAAAGGAAAACCAGTCTCCTCTTGGCTTATATTGAAATTCTCCAACATTTTTCTTTACAAATCCTCGTTTTGTGCTTCTAATTCATGACTGGCATTTTATTTTGTTCTCTCTCCACATTTGTCACTTAATACGCAACGCCGACGTTCTGCGTCATCTGCTGGAACTGCTTCCGTGTATGACAGATGGTGGAAGTGATAAAAAAAGTGTTTATTACGTTTGAAATATGTATATATTTCTTACAAAAACACATGGATTCGCTACAGGAGGCCTTTATTCACCCCCCGGAGCCGTGTGAGGCACGTTTCATTACAGATGCACGTGCTTTATTTAACGTGTTTTGGACTGTTGAACAGAAACACCCACCCACTGCAATGATAGAGCTTAGAAGTGCCAGGAAAATTTTTAATATAACTCCAAATGGATTCGTCTGAAAAAAGAAAGTCACATACACCTAGGATGGCTTGAGGGTGAGTAAATAACAGGCTCATTTTCATTTTTGGATGAACTAACCCTTTAAACTTTTGTTAATTTCCGAAATACAAATGAAGGTCTTTTTAACAAAACCTGAGAGATTTGTGTCCCTCCATTAAACGTCCTACCAAAACATTGACGCAGGAGACAGGAAATAACTCTTAGGACTCCAGCAAAATATAACTATCCAAAAATAAATGAAAGTTTACTCAAATTAATTTCATAATGTTATTTGTCTACTGTGTTAAAAAAAAACAGTTTACTGCCACAGGTTTGGATATTCCCTATGTTTTTCTCTTGCATGTGACAGCAAGGGAAAGCACCTTCCTTTTTTCTACTGTGTCATATGTGTGGGAATTAGAAAATATAGCCTATGACACTGGAGTAGGACAGAATCATATTGGAACATTCTGCATAACATAAAAATCTTTTTTGAAGGCACGAGTGGGACAAAACATAAAAGTGGAAGTGGTAAGAAATATAACCTATTTTTAGCAAAAGCAAGTCAGACTGTTGCAGGACTGAACATTTTAAACCTCTAGTGTTTGCGTGATACTGCAAACAAACCTCTTTGGTTTTACACTTCAAGCAAGCATATTTGATGTCCTCTATGTATGTGTGCTGATCAACGTTTATATGTAATTAAATCCAATCATCAGATAAAGTGACTGTATCTCTACAGAAGACTATCATTAAACTGCTTGATTCATCTGGATTAGTTTAATAATCTCTTCATTAACTTTTTTGAAAGTTTCTTTGGAATGGCCTTTTAATGGAAAGTCATAGATCCCTTTAGATTCATTTGTGTTTCAAATATAAAGGGAAGTCATATAGCTTTGGATCAACAAACTAGCAAAAAAATATAAGATATTCTTAAACACTTCAAATATATTTCAAATTTTTTTTTTAACAAATTAATTTTGAATAATTTAATTAACTTTATGACCAAATAATGACTTTATTATTACTAACCTTTACTGCATGAGAGGACTTGATCTTCTTGGGGTCTGAGAAGGCAGAGAGTGGAATAGTAGGCAGTATTGGATAATCTGGACTGGGCCTTGGCATCATCTCCGCTCCCTCAGAAATAACTACAACCTGGGACAAGAATAACATCCCAACAGTAAGAGAGAGTGAGAATCTGTTGAAAAGAGCTGATTATAGAGGTACAGAAAAAGCAAAGACAAACAGTCCCACTCACCCCACCGGCCTTGACTAGCTTGCGTCGAAACTCGTGTGTGGGGTTGTTAAATGTGAGCTTCTCACAGCGCAGGTGGTTCACAGGTGGGTTGCCCTCCAGGTTCAAGAAAAGGTCATAATTAAAGCACACCTTTTTAGGCTCCTCCTGTGATAGAAGGGTCAAGCATGTTCAGGCTTTATAGATAAAAACAAATATTGAATAAAGAAATTGTGTTGATGAAAGTAGGAACGGCAGTATCAAACCTGAACCTCAGACTAGCAGTGTGTGAAATATTTACAAAGTAAAGTCTTTGGAAGATAACGTTTCAGGGAACAAGACAGAAAATGAAAAACCCCCATAAATATTCCACTACGTATTCTGGAAAAGTAAATATGCAAAATGATAATGATATGAAACGGAAGTCTTAAAGTGAAATACAAATTCACATATTCTTACCATTAACACCCCCTCCGAGTTCTGTGTAGATCACTAGCTTCATGTCAATTCTCTGTTAGCGTGTCTGTAAAATCTGCTAGCTCCCAGTGCAAATACTGAGTTCACCTAGTTGGGTGACCTTTACCTTTACTGAATTGCAAAACTCCCCATCACTGGCAAAATAACACAGCCGCACATATCTAAAAAGACTGAGCGTAACACTGTGCTGAACTTTTCTTACATACCGGTTATTCATAAAGAAGACAAAAGAAATGCAGATATTGCTGAAGATATGTGATGTGCTCACCTTGTTTTTGAAATAGACCTCTATAGGCATGAGAAAACCAGCATAGCCTGACTCTTCCACTTTATATGGGGGTTCTTTACAAACTGTGAAACATGAAAAATATTGTGAAAAAAAGTTTTGCTAAACATTAACAGTCTACACTGAAACAGAAATATGAAGCTAGAATGCACTATGTGCATGTACTTAATAACAATACGGTGAAGTGTGCTGTTTCTTTGCCACTACTGACACAATGGAATTGCAAAAATAACCATTTTTTCCGAACAGGTTTCCGCAATACTCCCCCAAATCACACCATTGGTTTAGCCAGAGTTTGACTCAAACAAACAGGGAGATATTTTGAAAGCACTCCAGAGACACAGTGTTTACACGTTTTGGGAAGTCAACCTATAAATGGCTTACTTATAGCTGTCTCTGCACATTTAACTGGGATACGAGAAAGTTATATTAAAAAATTACACACTTCACCTTCAAATACAACACCTGGAAAACAATCAAGAAACCATACTTAAATGGTTCATCCAGGTTTTTACTTTGTGGCAAATACAAAAACCACAGATATGATACAAAAAAATTTGTTTAAAAGCCGAACATTTATTTGTAAAACACATTTGAAAGAAATTGAAGGAATTGTTCACCATTGTTTAGATGTAAATAAAAGCCTAAATTAATTCTTATCATCATATAAATCAATCATATCTCTTTACAAGACTTGAATTAAATGACTCGGTTCATTTGTATTACTTTTATTACACCTTTATAACCTTTTTTGATATTTTAAGTTTCGGTTACCTGGACTTAATGATGATTAATCACGATAACTCAACAGAAGAAAATGGGCATCCATACAAATGGTTTCTTTAATCTTGATTGAAAGGGACTTTAACCTGCATGGCTGTGAGTGCTGTATAAAGTTACAGTGTTACGACATTGACTCAAATTAAAACCTGCCTCTCTTAGGTTTTGGGAAGCTGTCGTGAAGGTGGAAGACAACTCTCTCCACAAAGTGCTGGATGTCACACGCCTCTGGGCCTCGAACAAACACCATCCAGTCATGCGTGAAGCCCTCGGTAGTGACTTTCTTCCTTAACTGGGCTCTGTGTCCCAGCTCCAGTTTCACCTGCACAGTGCACTGAAACAAGAGGAAAGCAGCAGGCATCTGTCAGGCTTCTCTATTCTGAACATGAGTCCTACAACACTAGTACAGTAGAAATGGGGAAAAAAGATTACAATACTTCATCAGTGAGTGACATGTATAACTCAGAGACTAAAAGGGACTAAAATAAGCTCTTGGCCAACTTCTTAACACCACTGTTATATCTGCTGCTTATATCTGTGAGAAATCAACCAGCTTTTGCTCTCTGACAGCTAGAGGCGGAAATTCACAGTTCTGTGACATTCTACACGCACGTGATGGTTTACTGTTTACAGCTTTTCTTAGTATGGAAACAAAATGACTGATAGGCTTGTATGCGTTAGCTCAATGGTTAATAAATTCCTTGCCAGAGTTGACTGAGTTTGCATCTTATCTGTGCCTAAAACAATTTTACAGTGACTGCATAACACAAAACTGTCAAAAATAACTAGATAAAAAGTTTGTCAATTCATAATTGATATTGGCTTGAGAAAGCCTGGCAAGCAGATTTAAAAGTTTGATGTTTCAAAGTCTATCAGACAGATAGACAGATAGATAGATAGATAGATAGATAGATAGATAGATAAATAGATAGATAGATATCAACATCCTATAGTATATTAATATAAAATATATGTATTATATTTTTATTATTATTTCTATTTTTTTTTAATCGAACAATAATGTCTAATGCAACTGCTATTTAAATGGGACTGAATTCAAACAGTCTACAGTGTATAACACTTGATAAGCTAAACCAAGTAAATAAGAGCTCTTAATTTTGCATGGATGAACTGTCATTCAGTACAGATCCAGACCTCTGAGGTATCTATTTCTATTAAAATTTGTCAGATGTTGTTTCATTAATTTACTGTGATCATTTACATCCATGTAGTTACTTAAACTTCCAAGACACAGCAGAATTTCATTACACACTACTAGTTCTATGTATAAAAAAAGAGCTGTTTGACTTTTCTTTAATCATTTAAAGATGCAGACAGCAGATTTAATATTCCATCACTCAACATTGATAATCTAAGCTTTGCTTTTAATATACAAGCCAACAACATTACTCATGCGTCCAACCTTGAAATGAAAGAATTTTCTCCTGATGACTGTCTCAAATCCTAAATGAGCACCCTAACTAGACAGCATGTTTGATCGTGGAAAAGTTCGAACGTTCTATGAAGGCAGTTCACTAGGTTTTGAGACAGGTCCGGGCTAGCTGGACAGCTAGTAGTGAGTGCTGGAACTCAAGAGTCCATCTATCCTATAAGCCAAAAGCTGAGGTTTAGAAAAGGACGTTTTTGTTTCTATAAGCATATCTTCGTCACGACATAAATTTACATAAAACACTAATGTAATTCCGGGGGTTTCCTGCTTTAAGCCAAATAGGAAGGATTAGCTGGCTAAGTTAGCATCCTAACCATCTTCACAGAAACGTTGGCCTCGTCTTTTTTAGTATAAATGTTTTAGTGATAAAAACCATGCATATTCCTCACTATTGGCTATCTGGCAGTGTCAGTAAAGTCTTATTACCATGTTCTCCATTGTTGCCTATGTTCCGGTTGTTTAGTCTATTTACAAAAGCGTTGAAGTAGATTGAATGTGCATCCTCGCTGTTACACATCTGATGGAGTGTGAAGGAAGAAACTAAACAGTTTGAACAAATGGCCGCGACACTGACAGTTTTTAAAATAAAAGCAGAAGGGCTCTCATCTACCTCTGTGTCCCTTTCACATCATTCAGATACTTTATTTTTTAAATTTTTTTATTTGCTTATACACTATGCAAATACTTAAAGTTACTCCACCTATAACTGCATTTTACGGAAGTTTTTCAGTCACTTTCTTTCTTGCAGTTCTTAAAAGTATTACTTCCGATTTATATCAACTTAATTACTATATATATATATATATATATATAACATATATATATACATATATATATATATATATATATAATAAGATAAGTTATATATATATATATATATATATATATATATATATATATATATATATATATATATATATATATATAAAAAACTATACAATTTAAAACATCAAATACTTAAAAAAACGCATTCCTCCACAGAAAATAATGTAGATTTCACAATAAGATAAGAAACTCAAATCACAATTTAAACTAGTTTTCTAGACAGGTTTTATTTGCAGGTAGTGAACAGTACAGAAACAACTGGTCTAGAAACAAAATAGTTTTTTCTTAAATAACCTTAAATAGACTGAACATTTGGCATCATTTCATGTTTTTAATTCTGACACATACATTTTAAACAATTGCTGTTGCAGATACTGCCTATTATAAAAAAGGAAAAATAAAAATGCAGGCGACATAATATTACAACATTACTGAGTTTATTTATATGCCATTCCAAATTATTTAATGAAACCTAACAAAACATTTTCTTAGTCTAGATGCTTACTGAAGATAAGGCATGCAGCTCTTCATGTGTCTGAATAGTGATATTGACAGATCCAGACCACAGATGCATGAAGTCCACATTGTCTGTGAAATGAAAATTGAGTATCTCCCTCTGTATAAAATGCTACAACCAAAATTCTGTCGTCAATCAGCAGGTTTAGCATCTCATTTCATGTTAGAGCTGTGTATAAGTTGAGTTCTCAGAGTTTAGTGAAGTCTTAGCCAGTAAAGATGCGGTGGCAATCTCTGTATCTGTAAAATACACAGAAGGTTCAGTCAGGTGAGATAACATCCCTATATTGTGTACTTACTTTCAAAAGACTAAAGGCTGGAATACAGTGCACTACACGTCTTTTCAAATGTATATGTAAATGTTACGACTTTGTAAATGTTACAGCGCAAAACTGGACACTAAACAACTGAGGATATTCAATATTCAAATCCTTCCAAAAACAAAAAACCCATGCAGAAACATTTTCCCCAACCCTAGAGACATGACAAATGAACACCATATGTGTTGAAAATACATTTGAAATCCACTGACTAGATAGATTCATAGTCTGAAACTTAAAAAAAAAAAAAAAAAAAAAAATTTCATCATACACTATTTGTATTCTGTGAAATGTGTGAACTCGGACAAACAAAAAACCTGCAGACCGGCTCTAACTTCTGGGAACTAACTTTGACTCATATAGACTGGAAATTGGGGCAAAAATCTAAGCAAATATCAAGTAGTGTATTCCAGCCTTAAAGGGATAGTTCACTAAAAATTAAATTCAACCAAACACAGTTGACGGTAGCCATTGACTACCACAGCATAGCAACTTTTTGGTTACCACCTTTCTTCAAAATATCTCTTGTGTTCGGCAGGAGAAAGAAATTCATACAGGTTTGGAACAATCCTAACAGGTTTTCAGTAAATGATACAGAATTTTCATTTTTGGGCTATCCCTGTAACCCAAAAAAAGTGCACTGCATTCAATTAAACAATGAAGTACAGAAGTCATACCATGATCACACTTCACCCCCCCCCCTCTTTTCCTGTGTTTGGCCCTCAATATGAGCGGTCATCTCCCCCCGGTCTGGGGTGCAGTGGCCGCACTGTAGGCAACTGTACCGACCTCTTGTGTGCTCCCAAAGGATTCGGCAGTTGAAGGACTGACCTGACAGATTGAATTGATAGGGAGTCATTAAAATCAAAATTAAATCAAAGACTATTATACTCATGGCTATACGTGCACTGAGAATGTTTGTAGACAGACAGAAAAAAACCATCACCAGTAAAAGTATCAGACTGAGCTGGAAAAAGAACCCAGTGATCAATGACATCGGCTCATATAAACAAGAGCAACACAATTAAAACCATCATTAAACCCAGTTTGGACAGATGAACATGGGCACAAAGGTGTTGGAATTAGCAAGCCTTGTCAACTTCTCCACACATGGTCAATTATTATGATACAGCACCATCTCTTGCCAGAAATGACCACCTGATTTTTGCAAGATGCTAATGGGAAGGGGAAAAAGTGAAGTAAAGGGACACGGGCCCTGAAAGCACACTCTCTGATGTTTTATTGCATGTTAGTGAAGCACCCGGACATATGCGTTTAGGATCGGATGGGAGTGGACTGAGTCGTACAGCTAGATGGCACACCCAGGGAAACACAGCTCGGTTAGAGCAGGGGAAGGGGAGGGGGATTAGCATCTAAAGCATCATTTGAGGGAAGATCTGATTTTTCCCTCAAGTAATGTGTGTGTGGATTCTCTGTGCCTCACCTGGACTTCATCTCTATTTAAACTCTGACTGCTCGGAGAGTTCCATCTGTGCAAAAGGGGCCCGGGCGGGTCTGGCAGGACAGTGCAACACGACAAAACACAGTTCACTCAAAGCGGCCATGGCCAAGGCTTAGGCATTTCCCCCCCGTGACTTACAAATTCCCTTTCATTAGGACTCACACCTGTTGATAAGCAGGTGAGATCGGTTGAGCAAACTGGAAAATACACAGGTGAACAGGGTCTAAAATGTAGGACGATTTAAGGAACACTGGGTCTCATTCAATAATAATTGTGTGGATCTGTATTTATGTAGACAGGAGAACTTCTCATGAAAAATGTCTACCTAGTTCACAACAAGTGCATACGCACATGAATTTGTTCTTAACTTTGTTGAGTGAATTTGGATTATTCTAAATGACTTTAAGCATGTCATTTGGAAAAATTAAGTTTGGAATAATAATTGTCTATTTAAAAAAAAATCTCTTATGCTCACCAAGCCTGCATTTTAAAATCAAAATACATTAAAAACTGTAATATTTTGAAATATCATTACAATTTAAAATACCTATTTTCTATTTGAATATATTTTTATATAATATATTTTAATATATATTTTAAATATGATTTATTCCTGTGATAGTAAAGCTGAATTTTCAGCAGCTATTACTCCAGTCTTCAGTGTCACATGATCCTTCAGAAATCATTCTAATATGCTGATTTCCAACATGTATTATTATGAATGTTAAAAATAAAAAAACTAATATTTAATTATAGCTTCAAAGTTTTATTGTATTTTTGATACTGTTTTTTACTGTATCTTTGATCAAATAAAATCAGCCTTGGAGAACATTAACAAATCCAAAGTTTTGACCAGTAGTGTATCTATTCAATCAATGTCATATTAATATGTTCTGCATTTTTATACTGACATTTTTCCATTCATTTAGAATGATTTAACACATTATTGTATGAATCATGATCAGATTTCATGCTCAAATTCATGTGTACACAGTTAGTGAATGAGACCCATTGTGAGCAATGACACTTGTTTTAAGTTGGCTTTCCTCACTCACAGAGGAAAGCTTTATGAGATCCATTCACCTTGGTTCTTCCTCCAGACTGCGTTTGATCCTGGTGGTGACGGCAGGGGCGGTGAAGCCGTTAGACTGGGAGGACCAGACCTAGGAGACCTCTGCTGCTGCTGTAGGCCCGGATCTGCCTGGAAGACTGAGTTAACAGGAGACAGAGCAGGTGGAAAGGAGCTGTAGGGAGATTCTGGTTGGCAAGGAAGATTTTGGATTGAGGCAGGATTTAGAGTGGCAAGCGGCACAGTTACAGGCCCTGCAGGTATGGGGTTAGTGAATGGGTTATTTTCTGGGGGCCGCTGGGTTACTGGCATGCTTGTCAGTGTTGGATTTGTGGGCAAAGAGGGCATAGACTCCATCTCCTCAGGTGCATTTGGGTCTAAGAGGGGTGCAGATGATTCCATGTCAGCGGAAGCGGGCGGAACATTGGTGGGATCTGTGTCAGATGCCATTCCGGTCTCTATTTTTGCAGCCTTGTTCTTAGCAACTTTAGCACAGGTCTGCAGGTGTTTGAGAAGAGTGCGGTAAGAACGCAGTTTGGCCCTGCAGCTCTCGCACCTGAAGGACATAAAAATTATGATAATGAAGAAGAATAAAGCTGAAACAACATTAGAGCAGAAAATAAGTGAAAAAAAACAACAACTTTCAAATAGAAAAAACAATAATTCAGCTAAAACTGAATGTAACATTTTGTCCATCAAAAAACTTGCACAATACATGGTAGTATTTATGAAAACTCATACTACCCGATGCTTTAACTACGTCATTGCATAATTTTTTTGTTTGTTTGTCCTCATATTTTTTATATAAACAAACAAACAAAAAAAAAACATCAGAACTTAATCTTCCAGTGTAACAACAGACTTTTCTTTGGTGGTGTTATGCCCCTTTTCATTGAGACATTCAATGAATATGTTTTAAAATAAGAGCACCTCTATGAGAAATTATGGACTGGTTATTAAAATTAAATAACCTTATTAAGAAAGAAAACTAAAAGCAAATCTGTAAGAACTCACAGGAAAAAATAATTTGGCTTGTAGTGGTGCCTCATATGTTCCATTAGCTGCTGCATGTTGTTGAATGAACCGTCACATCCTATATGAGAGCACAGGAACGTTTTTCCTAAAGAATAAAGGACAGTGCATTAGACACCAAATTGCTGATGTGACACCGTTTATGATTATGAATTGATTAAATGTTTGCAAACAGCATTTCATTCATCAAAGGCACTAGTAAAAAAATAAATAAACAAATTTAAAAAAAATATGGCATGTTGATGTTATACCTGGAAGAGACTGGGCAGTGTTCTTTTGATGGTCCTGAAGATGACTATTCAGTGCTTCAGGACTATTGTAGGTCCTCTTGCACCCAAAAAATGAGCAGGACATTTGACAGCCTGGTGGAACATTGCATACTAGCTCTACTTATACTGGGCTTTAATATGCATGGACCAGCAATTTAAAGTATAGTACTGATAATGGCATACGTTACCCTCCATGGTGATTGTTTGTAGTTGAGGTAGTGGGATTGTTCCTGTTCCAGTCAGACCTGCACCCTAGGATAACAATTGGCATAATTTAGACTATATAAATGTGACAAAATATGATCAGTATGTTCAGTATTGCTCATGCACACATCAGTGAATGGCACGTAGTAAATTATAATGCGGGTGTGCAAAGAGGAACAACACAGCAGACGTAAAAGCAATTAGTAGAATAATATGCATACGATCATTAGTGTTTAAACAACAAGCAATCCATTGACTTTACTGATAAAACTAACAGAACATCATCTCACCAACGTTAACATTCAGGGACGTCCGCAGACGCACGAGCTAGCAGACAACAACAAAACATCGCATAATCGGCTGAGAATATTTGTGTTCATGAGTAATTATTTATAGTGCACTTACTATGACACTTACTTTAAATGGATTTCTCAAAGTTTTCAAAGCTTCTTGTAAAACACAGACATTAATTCAAATTAAAGCGTTTATCTAGCTACACCGTATTTCCACCCTGCCTACGTGCGTTACGTTCGTCATTACATATCGCGAGAACATACGTTGACGTTTTCAGCACATCAGTGGTTTTCAGTTCGTCTTGTTGACTGATGACAACACAGAAGATGATTGATTTTGCATTAATCAAAATTCCACGCAGCACACAGTTGCTGATTAGGAAATCTTTTGTTTTAAAACAGATTTTATTTTTGTAAGAGAGTTTTTGGTCATTTGTTATCCACAGCTACACGACATAGCGAAATCTTGTAGACACAGCCTGTAGACATGGCACATAAATGAGACAAATACAATTCTGTAACAGTTGCTTTTCGAGTCCTGGGGCAGGTTGTAGACTAGTCTTAAAAAATTAGTCATCTAATTTTTTTCTTTAAGGCTGGTCAAAACTTTTAAAGTCTTAGATGTTTAACTTATGAACACAGTTTGAAACCCCTAGCTGTTCCCAACAAAATATATACATCAACTTATGCATATATTTATGTGACAGTAAACAAATAATAAATATTTTATATATTAAATACATGTTTCCTGAAGTGTGTTCATTTTAAAACTGTACTAATTTTTCCACTGCCCAGTAGATGGGGCAATAAAAAGTCCTGTGTGCCTAGCGCCTGTCCAATTTAGATTCTGAATAGATGACGCTAGGAACGGGATGCTCCGCCCCTGAAATTGATATGTCCAATAGTGTTCTGAGTTTTTAATTCTGACTCTCAAAGCAATCATTTTGATTGGATGTTGAATCCAGAGTGGGCGGAGTGCAATATACGACCTTATATATGCGTAGAGCTCTCAACTTCAGTTTACAATTGACAAACACAGAGTAGTAACGTATTATACGGTGGGTTGAGCAACGGCGTGAACGCTGGCGTCGCAAGGCTAGTAACGGGGTAAGAGATGACTAACTTACCTAATGATTTCTGGAACTCTTTTTAAGAAAAAACAAACAAAAACTCCAGTCTTTCTGACTGCAAACGCATGCAGCCCAGAGAGCGGTTATTCTGGTTATCCTGATTAAAAATAGCTACAGACAGCTTGTAAATTAAGATAAGATTTTTAATTGTTGTTGTTAAGATTAACTACTTACATAGGACTTGTCAGTTGATATATTTCTCAATTTTAATAGCATTTTCTTTTTCAAGTTTCCTAACTTTTTTGCCTCTTGCAGTGTAAAAAAAATCAAGTCGGTACATAGCTTTCTTAGTCTTTCAAGAGCATCTGTTCAGGGCCATGTTGATGCTGTTTCTGTCTGTCTGTGTAAACAGGAGTCATCTATTGCACGACCACCTTGAGGTGATCAGATCAAAGGTGATCAGTATTTGATTGAAAGGAGCCATTGCACAGTGATTATAAGGCACCAAGCTGCATATTATTATCTGACCATTTGAAAACATGGTGCAAAACAAAATTACAGAGGTCACAGGATTCCATCGCTCCTTCAAGGTTGGAAACGACTTGTGATTTTACCAGAAAGTGTTTTATGTGAAATGGCAGACTTTAATTTGTGACACTTTTTCTCCTGTTCCCAGGGGCAAAACCCTTTCAAAACTGATGAATTCATAGATTTGGAACCCCATGTTGACTCATCCTTCAAGTTAGACCGCTCGCCAAGGCCTGGTACAGCTATTTTACCTACATTTTCATTAATATTGATTGTCATTATCAGTCTTTGAGGTTGACGTAAACCCTGGCGAGATACTTATTGAGGAGATATTGCTTATCTCTCATGCATTGTTAGGCAAAGTTCATAGCAGATTAGAGTGATGGACTTGGCACACATTGTTCATCTTAACCGTTTTTTTTTTTTTTTTTAAAGACATGCCATCCAGCCAGCCCATCAATATCCCTGATGCCAAGAAGAGAAATAAAAAGAAAAAACGATGCAGAGCCACTGACAGTTTCTCCGGACGTTTTGAAGGCAAGCCCTTTTTTCTTTTCTTTTGTAAATGCTCAAGCCTGGAGTAGAGGTTCACTGTCTGTAGAGGATAACTATTCGGTTTTTCCTTTGCAGATGTTTACAAACTACAAAATGAGATTCTTGGAGAAGGGGCTTATGCTGTAGTTCAGACCTGCATCAATCTGATCACCAATAAAGAATATGCAGTAAAGGCAAGTTTCAGCACCCTCTTTTATTTAAAGCAGCATATTGCCAAACAAACTGTTGTCAGTGCTCATACAACCATCAAATAATCAGTGTCTTATCTATGTTCAGGTTAAACTCCAGTTGCAATAGCAAAATACACTCTTAGGCCATACTGTCTTTATGATTGCTCTGATTTTGCTGTCACAGAGTCCCAGACCGTTATTGGAGCTTGCTGTAATTGTTAATTAGAAGCGGTTAGCAATGTGATTTGAGCTGATCTTGTGATTTCAGTCATGACACAGTTTTCAAGCAAGTTTTATATTATTTCAGCATTTTGTAAAAAGAGTGATATCCGGATAAAAAGCAAAAATGTGATTGATAGATTAATAGAAATAATTTTGTGCAATCTGAACAGACTTAAAGAGTGGATTCTTCTGCAAAACTCTAAATCTAAATTTGAGTAGCAGGAGGACATTGTTAGTATGTTCTCTTAAATGACATTAGAGCATCAGTGGTTTATTATTGACACTAGGAATATGAATTGAGGGAAGCAAACTTTGGCTCTTAGTTATGTGTCCTGCCTTCAATGTAGAGTGTTACTGTACATAAGAATAAAAGGGGTTTATGCTGGGACCGATGGCTCTGTATCAGTGTTTTCAGCCCTCTTCAGGAAATACAGGACTCTAGCTTTCATTCAGGGTCGTTTGAGCTGTGTCCATTTTATTTGTTATGTGTACTTCTCTCTGGAACAATGGCTTTCCAGCTACTGTGTTGCAGCTGTTGAACAAAAATATAAATGACCACAGTGCCTGCTCAGCAGAGAAACTTCCTCTCTTCAGTTGTTGATATTGTGTAGCAGGATATGTAATCTTTGAAAAAGCAGTGTGGTATCTCTCGCTACATCGATTTGACCTCTAGTAGATAGAAAGCCGTGGGTGCTAAATGAAGCGTGTGTGGGGTGTTCATGTGGCATTTCATAACAAATGTTCTGTAACTTTCCAAAGGGAATGCATAATTGAAAACTGCAGGTTCTCCACATTGCTGATGTCATGGAATATTGTCAGATTCCAAGAGTCTTATGAGCTGGTGCTTTTATGGAAGCTGGAGAAAGATGAATTGTTTTGTAATTTGCATTCCATTTGCTGTAAAAAGAATGGACACTGTATGAATAACATGGAATAATAGTCTTATGCCAATGTAAATGGATTTTACTTGGTACAGTCAAAGGGACAGATGGCAGATAAACCAGCACATGGGTTGAATTAAGAGAGGCAGGCAACACTTTTGGTGTGAGTACACTGCAGCTTTCAATACTGCACACATGGTCTGGATGCCCTGTATGTTGTGAAACCTGATCGTCTGTCTAGTCCGCCAGCCTTTAAAGCCTGATGACCATGTGTTGACCTGCTGAATCAGTGGTCCGAGATGTTCTTTTGTAGGCAGGCAGTGGCGTGTCATCGGTGTGCTTGCTAATCTCCCATACGCGCCCAGTGAGGGTGATCCACAAAGGGACATGCAGATCTGTCGACTCAAGCTCGATACTGAGATGACGTGAACATGTCTGAGGGTTTTGGCACTTAAAAACAAATGTGTACTTCAAGGTCTGTGTCCAGGTAGCAGAAGAGCCCGTCAAAACAGACTCTGAGTTCTGTAATTCAAGGTCGGAACACAGTGTGTCCTTCCTAGGGTTTGTATTCGGTCACTAATATGACGTTTCAATGTTATACAGATAATTGAGAAGAGGCCGGGCCACAGTCGGAGCCGTGTTTTCAGGGAGGTGGAAATGCTCTACCAGTGCCAGGGCCACAGGTACGGGATGCTCTGTGTGACACTACTGATATGTTCGAAACCTCAAAGGGAAATTGCATGTAATGGTCACAGAAATACCAAAGTGCATTGTGACAAAAATAAATCCAACATGGTGGGTAAGGGGAGAGAAATTTTATTTAATACGCCAAACTAAACTAAAGTACCGATTTAAAAATTGCTCTGATGTAATTATTGATTATTCATGTATCATGCGGTTAGCTTGGCTAAATGAAAACTGTATTGAAACCAATTGTAGTTGAGTTTTATGATTGTCACGGTGCCACCTTAGACTGCTGCCTACATAGACCGCAAGACAAGGTTTTGGAACCAAGCTTGTGAAGCTAATTAAGACTAATTGGAAAAAGATTCCTTTAAGCTTCCTTGCCATGTAATTGATGGCTAATGTTAATGTCTTTTCTCACCACAGAAACATTTTGGAACTGGTTGAATATTTTGAGGAAGAGGACAAATTTTATTTAGTCTTTGAGAAACTGAGAGGCGGTAAGTTGTTTTTTTTTTTTTTTTTTTTTTTTGTTTAAAGGAGTCATATGATGCGATTTTTTTTCAAATTTTCCTTTCTCTTTGGAGTGTTACAAGCTCTTGTAGATCTGTAAAGTTGCAAAAACTAAAATCTCAAATCCAAAGAGATATTCTTTATAAAAGTTAAGAGTCAACCACACCCCCCAAAACGGCTCGTTCTAACACGCCCCCACATCTGTCACTATGTGGGAAGACTTGCATAACGCTGCCCAGATGTTCACGCAAAGAAAGAAGGCGTACCTTTTATTCTCGTTGTAGTATTGTTGTTGCCGCCGCCGCCTCCATGTCGTATAGACACTGTGTGTTTCACTGTGAAAGCGAAACTGCTTTGTTTGGCCTTCCAAAAGAGGACGATATCTGCTTCATCATGTCTGGGGCTGATCCGTGCTGGTCGCTGAGGAAATACATCAACTTTGCGCTGTGGATCACCGAATCTGCTTTCACCATGGACGAAGCGAAGTCCAGCCCGGGGTCATCACATGTGGTTGCCGCAAGCACAAGGTACGCTCCTTCGTAGAATCCTCCCCAAGCCACCTGCCTCTGCTCTCTTTAGACCGCGGCTCATTCTAGGCCTCCGACCTCTGCTCACTCAAGGCTGCGGTGTGTGATGCTGTTTCGTTGAGAAGGCAAAACTACTTTGTTTGGCCTCCCAAAAGAAGACACGACAAGAAAACATGTTTATATCAAGTTTATAATGGGTTTTATGTTTGTTTCGTCGCTCTGGGCGGACAAGGCATCACAATATGTTAAGAGACGTAACATTTCCTTCACAAGCTTGAGGCATTTGGCCAATCACAACACGCCGGATAACTGACCAATCAAAGCACACCTCGCTTTTCAAACCGATGAGCTTTGTAAAAGAGGAGAAACAATGTAAGTATGTGGAAAATGTGTTTCATTACACAAAGTACACAAAATAATGTTCTTTTTAGCAGCATCATATGACCCCTTTAATTAAAACTAAGTTATAGGTGTAGTTCACCCAAAAATGAAAATTGACATTTTCTCATCCTCATGTCATTACAAACCTGTATGAGTTTCTTATGTTGGGGAAAAAAAGATATTTTGGAGAATTCTTGTAATTAAACAGCTGATGGTCCCCATATTTCTTTCCTTACTATGGAAGTGAATGGGGACCAACCACTGTTTGGTTCAAATTCCTCAAATCAATTCTTTTTTTTTTTTTTTTTTAAACTTCAATTATTCTTCTGTTAATTTGTGTTCAGTATAAGAAAGAAACTTATTTAGGTTTGGAACGACATGAGGGTGAGTAAATGATGACCGTTTTCATTTTGGGGTGAACTATTCCTTTATTTTAAATGGTAGTTTATTTTTTATTTTTTGTTGTTTTTTGTGTGCGTGTATTTTTCATAAAATAAATGCCGCCTTAGTGAGCATAAGATACCCGAGAAACATTTAAAAAAATCTTATCTACCTTTTTTAAAACTGGTTTCGAATGTGTATTCATTTTGTAAAGAATCTATAGTCCTAAATCTTCATGCATCCATTTGTATTCCCAGGTTCTATCTTGACTCACATACACAGAAGACAACACTTCAGTGAGCAGGAAGCCAGCATAGTGGTGCAGGACATCGCCAGTGCTCTGGACTTCCTACACAACAAAGGTTGGGACCTTTAGTGTTGATACAACATGATGTTATCACGCATTCTATATATTACCAATATAGATAATTGTTTATGTCTTGTTATAGGGATGGCACATCGAGACCTAAAGCCAGAGAACATCCTCTGTGAACATAGTGAAAGGGTGAGTCTCTCTCTGTACATGAGGAGACATGAGACATCTGAGGAGAACACACATGCACTGCATTTCTGACCAGATTTTTGACAAATCTGTTGGGTACAGTAACATTTTACGTGCTTTTTGTGCTCTTGAACGAAAACATGATTTGACCCGATTATCCATTTAGAAATACTCAGTGGACACTCTTAAAGGATTATTTCACTGTCAAATAAAAAAATTCCTGATAATTTACTCACCCCCATGTCATCCAAGATGTTAAGTCTTTCTTTCTTCAGTCGAAAAGAAATTAAGGTCTTTGAAAACATTCCAGGATTATTCTCCTTATAGTGGACTTCAATGGCTGCCAAACGGTTGAAGGTTAAAATTACGGTTTCAGTGTAGCTTCAAATGGCTCTACACGATACCAGACAAGGAATAAGGGTTTTCTCTAGCGAAACGATCGGCCATTTAAAAAAAAAAAAAAAAAAAAAAAAAGTAAATCCTTAATAAACAGAAATGCTTGCACTGCTCTGCGATTCGTGTCCACGACTTCACGTAATACATAATTACGTTGAAAAGGTCACACGTGATGTAGGTAGAAGTACTGACTCGATGCGAGTTGTGGACGCGCATCACAGAGCTTTTCACCCTTTTTTTTTTTTTTTTTTTTTAATCATTTCTCTAGATAAGACCCTTATTCCTCGTCTGGTATCGTGTAGAGCCATTTGAAGCTACACTGAAACTGTAATTTTGACCTTCAACCGTTTGGTAGCCATTGTAGTCCACTATAAGGAGAATAATCCTGAAATGTTTTTTATCAAAAACCTTAATTTCTTTTTGACTGAAGAAAGCTAAACATGAATTATAAGGAAATTTTAATTTGAAAGTGAACTAATCCTTTAACTCATTTCACAGTGGAATTTATGGATTTTTTTTTTTTTCTTTTTCTTTTCCTTTTTTTTTTTTTTTTTTTTTTTTTTTTTTTTTTTTTTTTTTCCTGTAGATCTCTCCTGTGAAGATCTGCGATTTTGATTTGGGAAGTGGGATCAAACTGAATAGTGACAGCTCTCCCATCTCCACCCCTGAGCTCTTGACTCCGGTGAGTTTAACACGTATATTAAAGAGATAGATCACCCAAAAATTTAATTAATTACTTATCCTCATGTCGTTCCAAACCCGTAAGACCTTCGTTCATCTTTGGAATACAAATTAAGGTATTTTTGATGAAAGGATACTACCACGATCAACGTACAGAAACGTAGCAAGCACATCGGTAAAATAGTCCATGTGACATTAGGGGTTCAACTGTAATTTTCATTTTTGGGTGAACTTACCCTTTAATGGTTGACTGATATGGACTTTTTGATTGACGATATTTTAGACAGCAGGATGGCCAATGACCTATATGATATCACATTATTAAATTAGAATAAATGTGAATAACACGTGCTGCAATTAAATTGTATTTATTTAAACATATTTGTGAAATTATAGTATTTTTCATTAATACAAATTTAAAAAACATGAATGGCATGCTTGTAGGACAGGTGATTGTAGGAGAAGGAAAAAGTGAGGGGGAATTATGACTTGGAGAAAGGAGAGAATTTTTAGCATTTAGCTTAAAAGGATCATATGATGATGCTAAAAAAAAACATTTTTTGGTGTAATGAAATGTTTATGCGGTTTAAGGTTCAAAAACCTCGATTTTTCACAAAGCTCATCGTTCTGAAAAGCGAGGTGTGCTCTGATTGGCCAGCTATCCAGTGCATTGTGATTGACCGAATACCTCAAGCGTGTGACAGAAATGTTACGTCCCTTAACATATTGTAATGCAGTGTACCGGCATGATGAAACGGAACCAATAAAACCCATTACAAACGAGGCATTTGTAGCATCCAGTGGGGACATTATTACTGATTATAATGACTTGTAGTGTCTTTTTAAGCATTGCGTTGTGTATCCCTCTGCGTAAACATATAAAACCATGTCTGCATTTGTGATCAGAGAAACTACAAACAACAATCGCTACTCTACACTGCTCAAAACTTATGTTTGAATCGTCAGTGGCAAATCCTTTAAATATGAAAACGTACTTACAGTCTGTAAGTCAGCATTATTTGTCAGAACACCGGCATTGTAGGCTACTCTCTCAAGAAACAGTCCTCGTCCTCCGTAAAATGCATTGCATGCATTTGAATATTTGGTTTGAACTGTTCTGGAACAGTGTTGTAAATACAACTTAACCGCTGATTTCTAGTTGTGTCCTCTTTTGGAAGGCCAAACAAAGTATTTTCACTTTCACAACTAAACACACAGCGTCTCCATAACATGACGGCAACAACAATTAGGGGTTGCACAGACTAATCGACTAGTTGATTTCAGTGCTCTGCCATGACGCTTTAAGCTTGACGTCGACTAGTCGCTGGTCCTATAGAGGGCGCAACAGGATAATAAATCTTTGAAGGACTTCAGAACAGAAATGACAAACCGAAATGACAAATAAATGTATACTCCGAAAGCTCCACAAGACGTGTGTAATTATATTACTGGATGCTCGAAATTGAACGGGAGAATGCACATTCTAATCGCTGTTCTAATCTAATGCGCTGCTGCACTGTAACGCGTACACACACAAGCTACAGACAGTAGCTCGTACATCATGCGCAGATCGTGTGCACAATCATTCAGCGCGGAAATGTACTGTCAACGCTGTTCTGTGATTTCTCAATAAAAAAAGCTTAGAAACTGGAAAGTTCAAGCATATATTTCTTAATACCTAAATCACACAGCGTCACTACTACAAAAGAGATGCTGCCATGTAGAATTAATTCACACACACAATCGCTTTCACTAATGCATGTATATGTAATCTTTACTGTGCTACTTTATCTATATCTGATTTAGAACGAGCAGAAATCTGTAAGAAATAAAACGACCCAAAGGCAAAAGAACTGTGGCTGTGTCATATGCCATAGCTGTGCACAAGGTGTTTTTTACAGCTCCAGGCTTATTTGTTCATTAATGACGTCATCAGCGACTAGCCGACTTCGACTCGACTTTCATCCCATAAAAGTCGACTTTAAAAAATCAGAAGTCGTTCAACCCCTTACAATACTACAGCGAGAATAAAAGGCTTCTTTCTTTGCATGAACATTTGGGCGATGTTGTGCAAATCTTCCCACACAGTGACGTAGATGTGGGGGTGTGTTTTAAATTAGGTGTTTTAGGAGGGCGTGGACAAGTCTTAACTTTTATAAAGAATAGCTCTTTGGGTTTGAGACTTTAGTCTTTGCAACTTTAGGGATCTTATCTATTCACAAACGGCTTGTAACACTCCAAGGAGAAAGGAACACTTGAAATCGCAACATATGACCCCTTTAAAGATTTTTGAAGGCTTATTCACAATTATGTTTCCATATAGACATATTGTCATCTACGTTTTAATTTGGTGTTACATAAATCAAGCCACTAAATCTAGCCAGTGTTTTAAATGCCATTTTTGCCACTTCACTGCATTGGACTTCTAGATATCAAAATAAGTAGAGCAGAGATAAAGTTTATTGATTTAAAGCCAAAGCCAATAAACCTCCAAGTGATCACCTCCAGTAACCAAGTTTTGTAAGTGTTGAACATCTGTTTTGATGTGACGCGTTACCTTGGGTCACAGAATTGTCAAGATTACAGATCAAGGAACACCGTAAACTAACAGCGATTTTATTAGCTCTCTGAGTCTGAAGGAAACAGGCAAAGGTCTTTTAATGTGAAATGTCTTCACGAACAGTGAGCATAAACAAAATTCCTCATGGAAATCTTTTCACCCATACCTCAGTCTTCTCACCACACACTGGGATTTTCAGGTGCTTTTGAAGTGTTCAGACCGGGTTACTAGAGGCTTTTGGTTTCGTATGGTCTGCTCTTTCTGATGTCTACAAGGTTTTTCCTTTTTTTATAAAGAGTTTCCTCTGCACCCGGAAGGAGGTGGGTCAGAACTTGGATGGTGAACCCTCTCCATTTACCTTTTTTGATTTGAGCATAATTGCGCCAGGATGTTCAAGAACAAATCCATGGCACAGTTCCATGTGGCATTTTACCTTCTCATTTTCAACTCATTTCAAGCATTAACTTTTCTCTCTGTAGCATAAAGGGTTTAGTTTACCTAAAAACAAAAACAGTCATGTTATTCCAAACAAAGACATTTGTTCATCTTCAAAACATGCAAAGGCTTTTTTTTTTTAATGAAAACCAAAACAATGAAAATTGTTTCTCCATTAAATTATTACCACTAAAACTGATCATAAAGTTTATGAAGACCTCTTTAAAGTAATCTAAATGAACTGAGAAGTTTAATCCAAGCCTTCGGAAGACTTGCACTCACTTTGTGATGAACCTATTTAATTTAGCCATTTACTAGCCAAATTGATCCACACATCAAATATGGTAAATGGAAGCTCAAAGTGCTTGATAATTCTTGTGGGTTTTGAACATTGAATTACAGTTTATACAGTTTTCACTTTGGGTGAACTATCACTTTGAATACAGCTGCATGTTTCACCCTCAACTGTGGTTTTACTTGCTAGAATAGTGACCAGGGAAACTCCCTGGTTTTGGCAGAGCTAAAGTCCTGTCTTGCCATGATAACATTCCCTTCATAAACATCTGAGAACTTACAGTAATTAAGACTGACGCAATGCCAGTGCTAACTTTCAGTGGCTGAGGTCACTGACATAAACAAGATGACTTATTTATCGTCTCCATGTACATTCAGGCTTGCCCTCTTTTGCTCTGTGCACTGTTACACTCTTGTACCCAGCAAACTATATGCAAATCCTTACTCTGCAAAGTAATTTTTTCTTTTTTTTTTAATGATGAGAGGAAGTGGGTGGGGCTGCTTCTAAGCGACAGCAAATCCTAAGATTCCTTGTGCACAGAGGAGTGTTATGTAAGAGCCTAGTCATGCCGAACGCAAAACCAGCTGGGCAATAAACTGACAATTGGGGATCATTGCTGGACTGCCTGTGATTTTCTTGAATCACAATATACTTCTATTCCTGATGTGAGACAACTACTATAGTTGTGTTCCAGTTGTGCTCCCACAATTAGGTGATCTTTTAAGGACTTTGATTGGTTAGCCAAGAGCTCTTACTTCAGATTAAAAGGGTCACTTACGATAAAACCACAGAGTCACATTTTTATCAAGGCACACTATTTTTGTTGGCTGTCACGTTTCCTTGAAAGTGATGCCCCGACACATTTACGGAGCTCGAATGGTTTGAATGAACATGGCATTGGCTTGCGAGGTTACTGAGACTTAGGCATAGATTTGTCAGGGTCAGAGAGATGGCAGTCCTGGTTTATTTTTTGGAGTGTCCTCTGAGGACATGTAGTCTCCTCCCCCTTGGCCTGCAAAGAAACATCAGCATAACGTCTTCAGCTTCCGCAGTTTGCTTCAGTGACTCCTACAGTAGTTGTGTAACAATCTTTTACCAGACAGCTGCACTTTCATAAAAATAAACAAATTTGCTCATATCCCACTAAACTGCTAACCTCCTTGGTTTGCTCCCCCGAGTGTCTCTGTTCATTGCATTAAGTATTAGTGCACCATTTTTTGTGTCTGTGTCTGTGTGTATGTGTGTGTTATGCAACACTCGAGCAGGGTTGGGACTTGTTTATCCCTAGCCGGTGTAGAGCAGCTTAAACCCCCCCCCCCCCGTGGGCCCTGCTGGAACAGTTGTCCGCTGACGCGTCCAGGTCTGAATCGGATCAGGCCACCCCAGCTTAACTCTGAACAATGAACTTGATAATGCCCTGCAGGTGAAAACAAACAGAAGAGGCCAAGCTGAGGGAGTGCTGGTAGCTCTGATAAATGTTGTAGCTCTAGATGGCTCACCTTGTAACTTATCGTACTTTTGAACTTGTTGTCCAACCAAGTGACATGCTGATGGGACAGTAATAGTAACCATGAAGTGAAACCAAGTTTGTTCCTCTCTGCTCTACCCACTGAGATCTCGTGGCTTTTACAACCCATTTGGGAAATTTGTGGACTTTTCCTTGTGTAAGAGGACTTTTACAGTGCATACTAAAAAAATATATTTTAAATAATTCCTACAGTGTGGCTCAGCTGAATACATGGCTCCTGAGGTGGTGGAGGCCTTTAATGAGGAAGCTAGCATCTACGACAAGCGCTGTGACCTGTGGAGCCTTGGCGTCATCCTGTACATCATGCTGAGTGGATACCCGCCCTTTGTGGGTCACTGTGGAACAGACTGTGGTTGGGATTGGGGAGAGCCCTGCCAAGCCTGCCAGGTACACCACATACTTGGCCAAGATACATGGTTTTCTGGGAAAGCATTCAGTATCGAAAGCAGTGAAAGTTCAAAACTTTCCATGGAATCGTAGTAGGTCTAGCCACCTGGTTTCGTAGTCGGAGTTTGACAATAAGGACTGCCCGACTAAATCGTCACTAGCCCTATTGGGCTACGTTGTCACAAGTTTATTTACATACATTTGCCAATTTAAAAATGGGGAAAAAACCTTAACGTTGAGTCTGAATAGTGATATTGCTTCTGTGAATTGATGTTTAATACCATTCATCACAATGCGTCCACAGAGCATGCTGTTTGTGAGTATTCAAGAAGGCAAGTACGAGTTTCCAGAGAAGGACTGGGCACACATCTCTCCTGCAGCCAAAGACCTCATCACCAAGCTGTTGGTGCAGGATGCCAAAGACCGCCTCAGTGCTGCCCAAGTTCTGCAGCACCCTTGGGTCAAGGGAGTATGTCCATTTAAATTTCCATCTCTAGGTTTCCTGGGACTCTATTTCACATTAATTATTTGCTTCTTGGGCTGTAAATCATGTTTTGTGACACATTTCTGTTGTTCTTCACCTTAGTGTGCACCCAACACTGTGTCTTCCATATTACATCAGAGGTGAGTATATTGCATACTAAATATCCTTATATACTCACAACAAAGGTTGTATTTTTTTTGTTTTTTTTTTCGCTTTGAGGGTCAAAAGAAGTTTGAAATACGTGAGCACACGTACGGATTAGGGTTATTTTACCCAAAAATGAAAATTCTGTCATTTAATTATTCACCCTCATGTCCTTCAAAACCTGTAAGACCTTCATTCATCTTCAGAACACAAATGAAGATATACTTGATGAAATCCGAGAGCTTTCTGACCCTGCATAGACACAAATGCAACTACCATGTTCAGGGCCCAGAAAGGTAGTAAGGACATCATTAAAATCAGTGGTTCAGCCTTAATTTTACGAATCTACGGTTGAATACCTTTTGTGTGCAAAGAAAACAGAAGTAACTTTTATCACTGTCCGCTGCCATTCACAAGAGTACCACAACGCTGATCTCATATGGACTATTTCAAAGATGTCCTCACAGCGTTTCTAGGACTGGGAAAATTTCAGTTACATTGCAGTCTACGCAGGGTCAGAAAGCTCTTGGATTTAATCCAAAATATCTTTATTTGTGTTTTGAAGATGAACGAAGATCTTGCAGGTGTGGAATGACTTGAGGGTGAGTAATTAATGACAGATCTTTCATTTTTGGGTGAACTATCCTTTTAAGAAATGGAGCAATGGAACTGTAGGGTTTTTTATAAATATATATATATATATAATTTTTTTTTACTTCACCAGAAAGTTCACTTTGGCAAGCGAACCCTGTTTTACCTTGATGTTGTTGGAAATGATGCCATGCCAGTTTGTTCTTCAATTTGGCTTGACGTATAATGGGGGCTTAGTGATACATTTATAAATTCCAGTAGCAATAGTTTTGACCGAGAATAGCAGACCGTTAATCATGCCATCCTTGCATTCGATGTTCTTTCTCCAGGGGTGGGAGCGCTCAGGACCTGACGTTCTTTGCGGGGCAGGCCGTAGCCATGAACCGGCAGCTGGCTGAGAGGGAAGAGAGTGAGGAGCAGCAGCAGCAGCTAGAGAAGGAGCTTTCCTCCCCGCTTCTCTCCACCAGCTCCGGCTCCATGCTGCTGTCTCCTTCCTCCAGGTCCAAGCTGGCCCGCCGCAGGAAGACCACAGGCAGCCAGCACCAAGGGCCGGTGTGCGCTGCTGAACTACGCCAGCTCCTCGCCCCGCTTGTGATCGTAGGTGACTGTGCCTGATCTCTTCCATGCTTTCCAGCCTCTGCTCTCCACTGACGACTATTGATGACACTCTATCGAAATCTTCAACTAGGCAGTGCGTTGACATCTTGACCTCTCTGCCCACTTACTTTGTGGGCTCTAAGCTCTTGTGAGAAGCACTCATGTTTGTAGCACTTAAAGCACCTAAAAGGCCCCTGCAAACAGTTTTGACTGGGTAAAAAGCTTGTTGTGGCCAGAAAAAAGATTTGTTGACGTCTGAGTCCCAGGAATCTGTCAATATAACAATGTTTACGAAAAACCTTTGGAACCAAAGGACTCAAGTTGCTTTCATTCATCTAAAGCTGGACCCCCACCTAAGCCATTTAATTTCTAAGCATCGGGAAAAACATTCTGCTCTTTGCCTTTGAGCTCACATGGGACCCCCAGCAGCTGAATCATTCGATTTGTACTTATGCCATATTTGAGACTTCTTTCTCACTCTCAAAGTAATATTGATGGCAGACTGAGACTAGTGTTGCTGGGACTTAAGTGGCAAATGATTTATTATTCACATTATCCAGGGAAGAAATTGCAGCCATGTTGTGTGGGGTTTGTCTGGTCTGAATTTATTTATCAAGGACCTTATTTACCAATTTCACTCCACTGTGTAACACTTATTTTCTGCCAAACACGAATCTCAGCAGTGTTTTCAGCAGAAACCTCAGGATATCTCTCTCTGAATGAGTTACCAAAGCATATTTGAAACCAGAAAGATTCATTCTATGTCAATTCATTGGTGTCTTACATTTCTGTTTTGTCCTTGCACTGGAAAGTTTTGCCTTTTTCAGGGAGACGGAGCAGTGCAGCGCAACTTTTGTACTTGGCCTCTCAGGAAAACAGGAATTAGTTGCATGATCATATTTCCTCCCCCTTTTCGTTTCCTCATGTTTCATCCCCTTTTGACCTGCAATATAAGGAACTGCCAGAGGTCAATTTCAAGGTTCTGTAGCAAATTTAGAGAAATTCTCTTCCATTTTCATTTCCAACTCCATTTTCACCATTCATTCAGGTAGTCATTGAACATTTCCTGAACACACGGGCTCTGTCAATGACTCAATGACTCATATTCACTGTTTGAATAAAGGGGATTATTCCATGAAAAGTCCTTAAGTCCTCTTTTAGCCTTCATTTTGTACTTGTAGAAGGTCAGATACGCAATAAACCTCCAGACATACCAATGTACTATGCTGCTGTATTACTTTGCCCATTCCCTTGGCCCCTGCCCCTTTTTTTTTAATTTTTTTTTTATTGTTTTTGTGTTGGAAAAGGAGATTTTTATCTTCCTTTTTTAAAGTCTCAGTTTATTTGTGTTTTTTAAATTTAAGGATGTTGAACTTGTAAGAGAGAATGTGTGTGTGTGTGTGTGTGTGTGTGTGTGTGTGTGTGTGTGTGTGTGTGTGTGTTTTTTTTTTTTTTTTTTTTTTTTTTTTTTTTTTTTTTTTTTTTTTTTTTTTTTATTTATTTATTTTTATTTTTTGGTCTTCAGTGATGCATAGACCAGCTCAAATTGTTCTTAAATGCTACTTGTTACTTTTGTTCTGCAATTTCTTTATTAAGATGACTGTAGACACTTTAATAATGTTTGATCAAAGTTATTTTTATTATTATTTTATTATTATTATTTTTTTTTTTTTTAAAAATAGTGTCACCAGCAAATATGCAGAACAACCAAGAACAAAACCAGGTGCTCCTACTCACTCTGAGTGAAGCAAAGCCTATCATTATTGGAATTCCTTTTTTTTTTTTTTTTTTTTTTTTTTTTTTTTTTAAGCATTTTGTTCTTGAAATGCATTTCCTCTTTTTCTGATGGAAACCACCTTGGAATATACGGAGTTTAGTCTCATTGTTTTTTGTTTTTATTTTTTACTTGCCATTGCATTTTCATTTAATTTTTGTACCCCCCATACATGAAAATTACTAGTCTACACTTATTTTAGGGACCAGTGGTGTAGCTTTCATGTTTATCTTGTATTTTCATGTGGTTGTACCATTTCTGTTTCTCATCTGACCCAGGGGGCAAAAATAAAGAACATGCAAAATTGTTCAACTACAATGGTTACGGTTTTCTTGTAAAAACTCTCATAATTGACTACCTTAACTCGGGATTATTATTATTATTTATTATTATTATTCCAAACAGCCTGCCACCAAAGTTCAGTTAATTTTTATTAAAAGAGAACATCTGTATCTTTAAAGATGCTTTAATGATCAGCTTTTTTTCACATTTCATACAAACATAAGTATAGAGATATATTAAGAGGGTATTTATTTATTTTGCTCTTAAAATAACATTTTATTCACATTGTTTGTGCTCATTTGTCTCTTATCACTGAACTTCTGTCTTTCATGTAAACTCTCTCGGACGTCATTTTTAGAAAGAGCAAGTGGAAATCCTGGCAGCGGCAGGTTGCAGCGCCACTTCCGGTGGCATCCCCAGATGCCATGAATTTCCTCTAGTTGTTTCTGGCAGCTGTCTGAGTTCGTGGCAGCTGCCACGGTCTTTCTCGCCATTTCTGCTGTTTTCTCTGTTAAAATCAACACTGTTTTCAGTGGCGTGCGGTGGTGTTTAAAAATATGATGCAAAGTTCCCACAATTGATTTATTATTATTATTATTATTATTATTATTATTATACATTTTTATGTATCAGCTGCCAGAGTTCTTGCCAGGAGTCAAAGGCAGCTGCCACAGTCTTTCTCGCCCGTTTCTGCCGTTTGCTCGGTAAAAACTACACTGTATATCCTTACAACCTTACTGTTGTCACATTTCCCTGGTTAAATAAACATTACATAAAAAAGGCTCAAAACAATTATATTTCTTATTTTTACACTTTGTAACATTCTGTTTATCACAACAAATCTAATCAAGTTGTTGTATTTTTACATTTCTTCCAAAATAATAACAAAAGGCAGTAATAATACAAACAATATTTATTAATTTATTTAATACATATCCTGGTTAAAAAAATAAATAAATAAAATTGTAAAGCCTGAATGCAATGTAAGTCGCTTTGGGTAAAAGCGTCTGCTAATGCATAAATGTAAATATACTTTATTTGTCAACTGATGTTCAGCTGTTCTTTTTAACATTACAAGCGGGTGTCGCTGTTGGACAGTTACTTTATAAAAGCTAGTGGCTTTTACACTTTTTAATGTCAAAATTTTGTTTTTGTAAACTTTCTCATGCAGGTTTTTTCCCCCTTTTTCTTTAAACAGACTCAGCCTCCCTTGCCTTGACTGCCCTTGCCTTTGCATCATCATTTAAAAAAACACCACTGCACGCCAGTGAGAACAGTGTAGTTTTTACCGAGCAAACAGCAGACAGTAGCCATCGGAAGTGGCGCTGCGACAGCATTTTTACGTGTCTGTGTGGGTAAGATACTCGTGTCACAGATTTGGTAAACGTTTCATTATCCCATAACGTGGTTCACATGCAGGTCACATACTTAAACAGTCTACTGCCTGCATATCAGCGAGACCTTCACCTGACAAATACGTTGAGACAACGTTTCAGAATAACAGCGCACGTGGATTTATTTACTGTTGGGTAAACGAGGGGAAATATAAAGGCATAATTGTAATATATCCAAATGTTTTAATTTTATTTTTGGGCCGTTATTCTCAATGGTGATTATTTTGTGGTATATTATGGTGTTACAAAAAAATTATTCAATAGAATGTTTTTTGTTTAAATATTTTCCTCCATATTTCGTAAGGACGAGCGACTTGTGTGTCAGAATAGCTAATATTATGTCCTCATGTTGATCAGAGATAAAAAAAAAAAAAAAAAAAAACCTTGATAAATATGGCTGACAATAAAAAGCCTTTATGAACAGGAATAAACCGCTCTAGATGAAGTGTATTGGGAAACGGCTGTTGAAAATAAACACGAGCTCCCCCAAGTGTTGAAATCCCGTCATTATTTTGTCTACACAGTTAATTTCACTCTTATATAATTTACTGTAAATTACATAGCAGTAAAATTAACTGTGTAGACAAAATAAATTATTTTGTTTATAAATTATTTTCATTATTTTGTTGCTATAACAAAAAGAACATTTAATTTTTTTCCCCCTGAAAATGTGAGATGCGGTCATTTATGTTCAATTCAAAATTCAAATATAAAAAAGCTTTATTGTCTTTCTTAGACTGCTGGACAATTGTCTTTGACAGATCCTTATACAAAACAAATATAGTTTACATGGAAAACAACAACAACAACAAATCTTATTTAAGACACAAATAGCAAATGAGATAAATATTTTCTCATAGAAACTCTATTTAACCAGATGGGAGTTGTTGAAAAGAATCATGGAAATTATATAATTGATCAATATGAAATGCTTTCCTTGAGATAAGACTTTTGAAAATTTATAAACATGGCTTTATGTAGCAAGTTAGTTAGTTATTAGTAAAAATGCTGAGAGGACATTATCAAACACAAAGCTTTACCTGTGAAAAAAGTGCTCATTTACATCATCATCTTCTGTAACTGTTCAGAAATCAAGAACTGGTGCAGAAAGAAAAGGTCAGGATCCACAAGAGCATCGGACATTAGACTTATGAACAACACAGAGCATCTATATGACATCTACAGATTCAGAAGAATATTGATTTCTTTATAACATCATGCAAGAGAAGATACATGCAGAACATGATTTATTAGAAGCATATAGTTTTTAATTTACATGACAGAAATTCAGGTCTTTTTCAGTGCTTCTGGCACACAATTATCAGTGCTGCAGTTATTGATATGATGAGGAAAACCCCTGTCTTGAACAGCAAGTACCATATCAGCACTGGCTCCAAGACCCCTTACAGAGACAGAGAAACACACACACACACACACACACACACACACACACACACACACACACACACACACACACACACACACACACACACACACACATTCAGTTACATGATATACACTAGAACTAAAGTTGTAGCTCTAAGATTCGTTCATTCTCTAGCAAAATAATACAAAAGTTTTTATAAACTACATGAGATATTATGAAATTGAAATTATTAAACTGAAATTGAAGTTATCAAGGAAAAGGGACAACTGTTGCAGAACTTTTTAACTTTTCGTTGCACAAATTGTGCTATCAATATTCAATTCAATTATTATTATTTTTTTTTTTCAATTGTAATTCACTTTGGGACCATATCAAAACTTTTAATATGCAGTAGTATAATTCACTTTATTTTTCTAATGCTTGTTATATGTTTCATAGGTCGGAGCAATTTCTTAACAGGACAATAGAAGAGTTAAATGATATTACATTACACTTATCAACAAAAGTTATATTTTGCTCATCCTGTAAATTTTGTGCCATTGCAGGACGAAGCCGATCAACCAACTTTAAAGGAATAGTTTACCCAAAAATGAAAATCTATAGAAAAATTATTCATCCTCAGGCCATCCAAGATGTAGATGAGTTCACTGGATAAGAATTGGATAAATTTAGCGTTACATCACTTGCTCACCAGTGGATCTTCTGCAGTGAATGGGTGCCGTCAGAAAGAGAGTCCAAACAGCTGATACAAACACAATAATCACAAAAATCATAATAATCCACAAGTAATCCACACAACTCCAGTCCAGCTAACATCTTGCGAAGTGAAAAGCCATGTGTTTGTAAAACACAAATCCATCAAGACAAACGATCCAGATCTCTCTATCTATAATATTGCTTTCTTCAGTGAAAACTTATCATATTTTGGCCAGAAGTGATAGTTTGAAGTTAAAAGTTAAAGTTTGTTTCTTGCAAACACACTTTTCACTGGAGTCATGTGGATTCCTTGTAGATTATTGTGATGTTTTTATCAGCTGTTTGGACTCACATTCTGACGGCACCCATTCACTGCAGAGGATTCAGTGGTGAGCAATTGATGCAATACTAAATTTCTCCAAATCTCTGTTCTGATGAAGAAACAAACTCATCTACATTTTGGATGGCCTGAGGGTGAGAAATTTTCAGCGAATTTTAATTTTTCTGTGAACTTTTCCTTTAACTTAAATGCTATTTTAATAATTTATTTCAGTAATCTAGATTCAGAAATTAAGAAGTTAATGGAGAAACTTACTTGATGGTGAGTGGCCTTGGTATGTGGTATTAGTCAGAGAGGATGATGTTGTATTTACAGTGGGTAAGTATTCTGATATATAAGTTGAAGAAAAACTACAGTCTGAATCACACACACACACACACACACACACACACAAACTTTCTTAAGTTATGAAGTTTTCAAAATTTAATATTTTTAAAGAGCCAAGAGGATTTCACACTTACCTTCCACTTTCACTTGAAGCCTGCTTTTTGAACCTTTCTCTGTTTGGCAGCTATATATTCCTGAATGACTCTTATTTGCACTGTGAACGTGTAAGGAGAGATTGTTATGCAAAGACTCAAGACTATACTGAACTTGTTCATCTTTCACCAGTTTTACATGGCTTGATGGTCCATCACAATCCAACTGACATGTGAGGGTAAAGTCCTGACCGGAGCAAACACTTTGTCCTCCTGTCACACTGATTATGGGCTCACAGCCACCTAAAAAAAAAAATAATAGACATGTAGCTCTCCAAATATGTCTGAGTAAAAAAGTCACTACGTACCTTTTTTGAAACTTACCACTTATATGTGATAAAATGAGCAGCAGCAAAGTGAATTTCAGAAAGCACATGTTTGAACTGAAATGTGACCAACCACTGAGGTTTGAGTAGGAATAGACTCTGCAGAGAGACAGGAACTCGCAGGTCATGAACAAATTACCCAAGCTGTTGCTTGATCAGCTGATGAGCAATAAGATAAGGCCAAGCAATAAAAATCCCTCAAATCAAAAATACTCTGTAGGTTTTAATGAAAAGGTCATCTATCTCACACGTCAAGCGTCTAAATGATTTTTGCATAATTTGTGTTTTTAATTTATTATTATTATTATTTATTTATTTATTTATTTTTTACAGCAACTATGGTATACTTGGGAAATCAAACAGACTTCACAATTCAGTCAAAACATCTTGTCACCTACCAACTGCGATGACTAAATTTAGGCTGCTAATTACTTATTATTGTTAGACATACTATATAAACCTAGGCTTATACATACACACTGCTTTTCAAAGGTTTGGGATCAGTAAGAATTTTAATGTTTTTGAAGAAGTTCTTATACTCATCAAGGCTGCATTTATTTGATCAAAAATACAGAAAAAACAGTAATATTGCGAAATATTATTACAATTCAAAATAATGTTTTTTTTTAATTTTAATATACTTTAAAATATAATTTATTTCTGTGATGCAAAGCTGAATTTTCATCACCCATTACACAGTCTTCAGTGTCATGCATGACCCTTCAAAAATCTTTCTAATAGCCTATGCTGATTTATTATCAATGTTGGAAATAGATATGCAGCTTATGCTGTTATTTATTATTATTATTTTTTTTTAGGCAACTGTAATACTTTTTCCAGGATTCTTTGATGAATAAAACATTGAAAAGAACAGCATTTGTACTAACATTTTTACTCAGCACGGATGTATTAAATTGATAAATTGATATTAAAAACTTATATTAGAAAAAGATTTCTATTTAATATTTTTTTTAAATGAATGTCATGTATAGCCAGATTTCAAAAATATATTGAACAAACTGGTTTAATGTTTTCATGTTTAAATAACAACAAAAATATTAAAAATAAACACCTATATTTAATTAATTGTTTCATTAATTTGTTCACTTTTGATCAATTTAATGCATTCTGAATAAAGGATAATTTTGAACGTTAGTAAGTTTACAAATAAATAATATTAAACCCACCCTCCAAACTAACATAATTTAAGTGTGTTCATTATTTTATCCAATATACTAAAGACAAAATGTTGGTGACATAAAAATGTAATACATTGTCAGTGTTGTAAAAGAGGTCGGCACCAGTTTCTACGTCATCCGGTTCGGTTTCTCACGTAGGTATACGTTGAATGAAACTGCGCATTATTTTTTTCCGAAGAGCGCGGAATTTTATGACCATGTATTCTCCAAACACTACTACGCAAGATTTTTAACTTAAGCCCTAGTAATGTGATCGACGACAGCGGAGGAAACGCGCCAGCTGTACGGAGAGGCTTAAAGAGACATCAGCGAAGAGGGAGAAAAAATGATAATGGCTTCAAGGAATGGACATTAAAACCGACAAAATGGGAACTTTCATCGACTTATAATACAGAGTTCTAGGTAAAAGTGTATAATATGTTGATACGTCTTCCTACTTGATTGGTGTACGGAATATTCCGTCTGCGTAATTTAGACCAATTTCGACTGCTCGGGATTAAGGAGTTGCCCGGTTAATGGCTGGCAACAAAACCTATGTGCAAACAAATATTGCTTTGACGGTTGTATAATGTGGTTGTAGACAATAACAAGTTGTCTTTGATTTCCCATCACCCGCTGATATGTTGATTTAGTAACTCTGGTTGGCTCGCTGAAGCGCAGGCCACATATCGTTAGCTTGTTTGGGCTAGTTAGCGTGTTAGCCTGTGTTCACTCATTTCTGCTGCTTAGTTGGCAACTCAGTGGCAAACTGACAACAGTAGAAAAAATCACAAGAACGTCCCTTTTTTGCTGTCTTTACATTCATATAATGTACTTTTACAAAGAGAACATGATGTACCAAAATATGTTCGGAGTTTATCTTAGTAACTCAAGTTTCTTTCTCATACTTTGGTAGCGAGCTGAATTAGGCTAGCAGGCACATTCGTCTAGTTTATTTACCGCAAGTTAGCCATTTAGATGTCTTTTCCAAATAAATATTTGACAGTGTAGCGCGTTTTCATTTCTAGAGCAATTTTCATTTCATAAGACAGGCTTCTGAATCTAGAGGGAGGGCCAGTGTGCAGACCTGATATCACATTTGTTGGCAATGTAAAACAGTTTTGTTGTCGATGCATGTAGCTCAGGCCTGATCGGACATGAGACGATGGGTTATAGTCTTAGCTAGATGGTTAACTTTATAGATCTGATAGCATTTAATCATAGTTAGTTACTGAAAGTGGAATGACTGCTTTTAATCCACAGGCAGAAAGTAAAGACATTGTGTTTTTTTTTTAAGACTGATATCAAATTTTGTCCATCATAACAAAATGGCTTGATGTAAAGACACCAGTTTTCTTTTCTGTCATGTGGTGTAACATCTATCTATCTATCTATCTATCTATCGTTCTATCGTTCTATCGTTCTGTCATGCTATTTTGATATGAAGAATAAGTTTACTGGGCATGAATTCTTTCAAGTTTGTTTTTAAGGGACATTCTCTGTTGTTAAAAATTCAGTTCAATTTTGTTTCTATAGTGAATTTCACAATACACATTCATTCAAAGCAGCTTTGCTGAAAGTGTATTAATGCTATCAAATGGTTTTCAGTGGTACAAACAGGACATAATCTGTTATTGGTCAGAGATGTGTGTGTCAGAGTAATATCCATATGGCAGTAGTATATAGTTATAAGGTAATACAGGTGATGTGGCTAGTTTTGTGTGGCTAGGAAAAATAAAACCATGAACGGCATCATCCGTAATGTCTGCCGAGGTGCCTCTCTCCGCTAATAACATAACCGAGACACTCAGTCCAAGATGAATCCTGCTCATCTTCACACGACCTCAGGCCTCATCTCGAGCTCCTGAGGGATGTATTTTTAGAGCTGGAAGTCAGAAACACTAGATAACATTTCCTGTAGGGAGATGGTCTCTGGTTTCGTGTCCCTCAAACGTTCAGACTTTAAATTCTGTGTTTCATAGAGACGGTGATGGTGCAGTGCTGATGTTTTCTTTCTACATTTTTTATTGTATGTGTTATGTTTTACTTGAGGTCTTAAAGCAAATTGTGTTTAAGTAGGACTTTTATGTATAACTATTGTAATCCATTGTCTTACCACAAAGTGTTAAAAGCGGCTGTTATAGTAACTGTTTCAAAATTATATTTATATATCAACCCTCTATGGACAACTTGGCAATTGAATTGCCATTGGCTAGTAAATTTCTTAGTTTACTTGCCAGACTTATATAATATGTAATGTTTTTTTTTTTTTTTTTTTTTAATATCTGAAAGTACACTCGTAACATCAGTCAGTCAAGCATTGTAATATGATAATCAAGTATTATTTAATGATAGAACTTTAGTATTTAGAATTAAAACTTGATAACCATGTATGCATATTAGTCATTTTAACTGAACTTAGGACTGGTGGTGGTGCTTTAATGGTCATTCAGTGTTTCTGTAAAAAAAAAAAATTAGGAAAAAACGAACAGAAATACTGATAAGATAATAATGATACATATTCTACTAATAAGAACAATATGAAACGCACTAAGGATTAACAAGCTGCTGGATTTATGAATATTAATCAGGCTGTGTGCATTCACTCGAACTGATTTGCTGAAATCAAAACAGGGTCGATAATAGGTGAGCGCTAGCCAATGAGATTGCCATTTGCGCATTAGTCCCGCCCACTATCGGGAAACCCGGCAGTTCTCAAAAAGCTGAAAAAAATCCAAAGGAACTCCGTTATTTTGACAGGAAACTAGAACATAGAATATCGTTTACGTGTATCGTGTCAATTCTCTCTCTATCTCTTTCTCTCTCTCTGCGTGTGTGAGAGAAAGCGACGACGAGTCGTGCGCCTTCACACTAGAGTTTAAAATATCACAGATACATTTGCGCTGCGCATCTATTCAGATGAACTGAAAAATAGCACAGATCGCTTGACGGAGAGTGAAACTCTGAACTCTATATATATTTCCACATATATACAACCCTCTATATTGCGAGTAAATCACTTGTAATTGGCTAGTAATATCTCAACACTCAACACTGTGCCACAGGCGGTAGTTGGTCCATTACCACCGCGGTGGTAAAAAATCTGCCACCGTCACAGCCCTAGTGCAATGTGTATTCCTCACCACCATAGTGGAACATGTGCCAGGTTCATTGTTCTTTTAAGCAGTCTATTTAATTCTAATTGTGCCTTTTCTTTGCCCCAGATATTTTAAAGTGTTAAGCTGCTGATGTGCCACCAGTTCGCTCTCGACACCAACTTTGATATGCTCTGCCTTCATACTTCGACTCAAGGAATGCCTTACACATCTCTGCAAAACCACCTGGAGGGGACGCAAAGGATGGAAACCAATGCCAGACACCGCATCACTTTTACCAGCTAGGGACGTGTGCATCTGTCCTTCTCCCAAGGAATGTGCTTCTCTATGGTTGGATTTAAGGAATATTCCTTATGATGTCTTTGGGCTGAGTCGTATCGCCCTTGGATTGTCTGCTGTACCTTCCCCATCTATAAAAGCAGTTAATGTCTAGTTTAATCTACATGTGTAGAGCTGTATTGTGGATAAACCATTCCCTCCGCTCTCTTTCTCTCTAAATTCCTCTCCTCCATCCCATTCCCCGTGCCCCTGTTGTTAGTTGTTTTGGTGGCTCTGTGATTTTATGGCAGTGGAGTAATCGTGGAGAGGCCGGGGTATCACAAGCTTATGGATTTTGATAAGAGAGGAGGAGGAAAAGGAGAGGCGGAGGAAGGAAAGAGAATGTCTAAGACTGGTGGGAGCAGGACAGGGCATGGGGGCAGCCGAAGCTCTGGGACCAACCCTGGGGTGCTTATGGTTGGCCCTAACTTCCGAGTGGGAAAGAAGATCGGCTGCGGGAACTTCGGTGAGCTTCGACTCGGGAAAAATCTTTACACCAATGAATATGTGGCCATTAAACTGGTAAGTTTCCCTCAACACCACTTGATATTAGCAGTTAATTGTTACTGAACTTCAGCTGCTGCTTGTAGTGTGTGTGTGTGTAATGTTAAACGGTTGCATAAGAAAATAAACACGCAGTTAGGGCTGCCCCCTAATAGTCGACTAACAGTTAGTCGACCGTTAGAGGCTTGGTCAACCAAAATTTTATTAGTTGCTTAGTCACAGAAAAAAAAAAATCCACAATCGATAATTATTACAGGGTTTCCCATACATTGATTTATATGTGGCGACCTGCTACAATATCAACACTGACCACCACAAATAAATTTTTCAAAGGACTTTGACTTCGTTGAATAAACATGAGCACTGCACGTTTCAAAATCAAAAACCAATGCGGGTGTTTTTATATCACTGTATTTCAGAAGGAAACCGACTGTAGAGGAGAGTTGAAATCAGGGCAACTTTATAGTAATGAGCTATGACGCGGTTGGGCAGCAACCAATCAGAACGTAGAAGTCCACCGCTTGAGAGGATTCCAGAGAGCGCAGCTCCGACCACATTAGTTCTCAAAACAAAAGGTTGATTATTGCTGTGGCGGGTTTGCAGTAATGATGTGTCCCTGTTTGCGTACAAGGGACATAAAAAAAATTAAAATAAAAATGATACGTGGACAAAGGTGTCTGAGATTGTTCATTATTCTGGTGAGTTGCTGATGTGCAGTAACAATATAAGAATAATAATCTAATGATATCATAAATAATAGTACAGTAGTCCCAGTTTACTTTTAAACAAATTTCCTTAATTAAGTAATACTTACATTAAGTAATGTTTATACTTGATTATATTTACTTAAGTAACATTTTCAATGCAGGACTTTTAAATGCATCAGAGTATTTTTAGAGTGCTTTATACATTATTAGGTAAAGGATCTTTATACTTCGTCCACAACAATATTTAATGAGGTTAGCTTATAACGTTACCCTTATTGTGGTTAGTCTGCACAAGATCAACAAGTTTGTTTGCATTGCGGCCGCATTAAATACAAGATAAGCATTCGATCTACGTCAGAGCGCTCACGAATCTTTCTGCAGCGTTGTGTGCAGAGCGGCCAGAGCGATTTTTGACGCTCCCGACGCCGGCGGTGTGAACGCACAGAAAGCGTTTGTGAGCTCAGCGCTGCTTCGCAGCCGTTACCGGAGAATCCTGTATCTCTCCCGCTCTTAAAGCGCCTCCTGCTGGCAGAAAATGAATTTGCATATATATTTACAAATTTTGACCCCCTACCAACGCCACAAATAGAGTGTAAGGCTGTGGGAAACACTGTATTAACAATCGTTAACGGCTGGTGTATGTGGTAATATAGGCTAGTTACACCGGGCAGGACATCCAAATGCTCCCCTATCATTCATCACCCTCAAATATTATTATCTCAGCAACCTCAGCTTATCATCTGAAAAGTATTAGCAACTTTACATGGGTGCTCAATCTAATGATAACCCAGAGAAATGTTCGCTGTTTAAGTGTGTGCGCGGGGAGTGGAAGCTGAACTAACAGTAGCGTGACAGATGGAGGTGCTGTCACTTTCTCTTAAAATTTTTCGTCGTACAGATATGAGTAATAAATCTTTCGAATCTGTAAAGATGCTACGTTGATTTGTGTGCACTCACAATAACAGCAAATGCGCTTTTGTAAAATAATGAAAGCAAACAGGATGCGCTGTCTGTCTCTGTGAACTTGAGCGTGAAACTCCGTGTATATTTTTGCCTTTCAGACATTAAAAATATATCGAGCGTAATGTCTACTTTCAAATTAACCAATTCAAATGGAAAACAAATATTCTCAGATTATGTAATCCGTATGAAACAAAAAAACAATACAATCACAACACCACAGATGATTAGACAATTCAGTGTCACAGCGGACTTCATCTCTTAAACCAAAAACAAAGAAAGCACTAGTTTGTCAATGAATTATTAAAATGTTAATGCAGCCTCCTTACTGTTTTTCCCTGACACATTCCACAGCGTTACCTCTGCCGGTGCGCTGTGGCAAGCTTTTAAGCTTTAAGCTTTATGCGTGTGCTTGAGCGCTTATTAGGCTATGTATGCAATTAAAGCTTCTGTATTATGATTTAAATGGTTTATTAATAAACGTGTGATTAGTTGAATCGAGGGCAGCCCTAAAAATATGTAACTTTTAGCCTAAATCTTTAGTCGGGGACAGCCCTACACACAGTAGTTCATGACATCTGAACCACATTAGATTAATATGCAGTGCTTGTGTTCTCTTTTATTCACCCAGTTTCTTTTTAGACTCGCACATCACCATGTAATTACTGTGCTTGTACTTTTTTATTCTACCACAGATATAACCTCTAAAACCTATATGCTGAAATCATGATATATTTTCTTCACAACACACATTTCTTTCCTAACCTGTGGTGAGAAATGTACTCTTAATGACAAAACATTGACCTTTCGAGAAAATATGCACGTATAGCAGTTTATCTTACAAGTGTATGAACATGCAAATATGCATGTAAAAACAATGTGCTGGACCGGGACCCTTTGATTTTCCCAACTTTTATGACATACTTTTATGCTGCAAGATGTATTTCTTCTTTTCTAACCACATGTTTGATCAGTGATTTGCAGGCCCAAATGTATTTTCTGCAGTATTTGTGGGGGAAAATTTGTGGGATGGACTTAAATGTAGTAAAATGTGTACTGTATGCCATGAATGAGTACTACACTCCTATTGGTAGATGAAATTCTATACCAAATTAGATTTAATAAATGCCAAAAATTGATTTTTTCTGAGAAAAAAACAAAACAAATTACCATTCAAAACTTTGGGATTATGAATACTTCTTGATAAAAATCTATAAATTATATGTTAAAATAATTATTTTAAGATGTCATAATATTTCACAATATTATGTTTTTACTTTTTTTGATCAAATAAATGTAACCTTGGTAAGCGCATGAGATTTTTTAAAAACCTTACAGATCCCAAACTTTTAAATGGTAGTGAACATAGAGGTGCATCTCAATAATTAGAATGTCGTGGAAAAGTTCATTTATTTCAGTAATTCAACTGAAATTGTGAAACTTGTGTATAAAATAAATTCAATGCACACAGACTGAAGTAGTTTCAGTCTTTGGTTCTTTTAATTTTGGTGATTTTGGCTCACATTTAACGAAAACCCACCAATTCAACAAATTAGAATACTTAAGACCAATTAAATTTTTTTTTTTAGTGAATTGTTGGCCTTCTGGAAAATATGTTCATTTACTGTACATGTACTCAATACTTGGTAGGGGCTCCTTTTGCTTTAATTACTGCCTCAATTCGAAGTGGCATGTAGGTGATCAGTTTGTGGCACTGCTGAGGTGGTATGGAAGCCCAGGTTTCTTTGACAGTGGCCTTCAGCTCATCTGCATTGTTTGGTCTCTTGTTTATCATTTTCCTCTTGACAATACCCCATAGATTCTCTGTGGGGTTCAGGTCTGGTGAGTTTGCTGGCCAGTCAAGCACACCAACACCATGGTCATTTAACCAACTTTTAATGCTTTTGGCAGTGTGGGCAGGTGCCAAATCCTGCTGGAAAATGAAATCAGCATCTTCAAAAAGCTGGTCAGCAGAAGGAAGAATGAAGTGCTCCAAAATTTCTTGGTAAACGGGTGCAGTGACTTTGGTTTTCAAAAAACACAATGGACCGACACCAGCAGATGACATTGCCCCCCAAATCATCACAGACTGTGGAAACTTAACACTGGACTTCAAGAAACTTGGGCTATGAGCATCTCCACCCTTCCTTCAGACTCTAGGACCTTGGTTTCCAAATGAAATACAAAACTTACTCTCATCTGAAAAGACAAGTTTGGACCACTGGGCAACAGTCCAGTTCTTCTTCTCCTTAGCCCAAGTAAGACGCCTCTGACATTGTCTGTGGTTCAGGAGAGGCTTAACAAGAGGAATACGACAACTATAGCCAAATTCCTTGACATGACTCCATTCCTTGTCAATTTAACCCAAAACCCCAGCCTCAGTCCATTCCTTGTGAAGTTCACTCAAAATCTTGAATCGATTTTGCTTGACAATCCTCATAAGGCTGCGTTTCTCTTGGTTGGTTGTGCATCTTTTTCTTCCACATTTTTTCCTTCCACTCAACTTTGTTAACATGCTTGGATACAGCACTCTGTGAACAGCCAGCTCAGTGTTTCCCACAGCCTTACACTCTATTTGTGGCGGCACTCCCCCGCCCCCATATATACATATATATGCAAATTCATTTTCTGCCAGCAGGAGGCGCTTTAAGAACAGAAAAAATACAGGATTCTCCAGTAATGGCTGCAAAGCAGTGCTGAGCTCACAAACGCTGCCTTATCAAGCATTACATGCAAAATGAAAATGAAATCGAAATTTTTCTTAATACAGTCGGTTTCCTTCTGAAATACAGTGATATAAAAACACCCGCATTGGTTTTTGATTTTGAAACGTGCAGTGCTCATGTTTATTCAACGAAGTCAAAGCCTTTTGGAAAATCTATTTGTGGGGGTCAGTTTTGATATTGTGGCGGCCCGCCACAAATAAATCAATGTGTGGGAAACCCTGCAGCTTCTTTGGCAATGAATGTTTGTGGCTTACCCTCCTTGTGAAGGGTGGCAGTGATTGTCTTGTGGCCAACTGTCAGATCAGCAGTCTTTCCCATGATTGTGTAGCGTAGTGAACCAAACTGAGAGACCATTTTGAAGGCTCAGGAAACCTTTGCAGGTGTTTTGAGTTGATTAGCTGATTGGCATGTCACCATATTCTAATTTGTTGAGATAGTGAATTGGTGGGTTTTTGTTAAATGTGTGCCAAAATCATCACAATTAAAAGAACCAAAGACTTAAACTACTTCAGTCTGTGTGCATTGAATTTATTTAATACACGAGTTTCACAAATTGAGTTGAATTATTGAAATTAACTTTTTCTTGATATTCTAATTTATTGATATCCATGTGTATTTGTTTTTTGATTGGTCAATGTCGTAGTGTGGGAATAGTGTCTTACCCTCTCGGTTGGAAAAACGTCCACTTTTTTTCTGGTTAGTTGCTGTGCAGGCCATGCAAAAACAATTTAAAAACTTTTCCTCCATATCAATATTTTAATTGGATTTGGTTTCAAGCCTGCATTTCCAAAATACACAGGGAAAGATGAGTTAGTGATTAGAATATTATCTAAGGACATTTTAGTAGCCACCCACATTGTTCGTGAGCAACGCCGGCCTCAATTTTCAGTGTGTAAGATGTATTCTGTGAATACTCTAATTCTCGCCACATTACAGAAGTCTCAAATTCACTTTTCTAATTATTACTTTTACCATGTTACCAACTGTTCTGCTTTGAAAGAAATGTCACTTTTATGTCATTTTAGCATTTAGCTTTACCATTCCTTCATTTAAACCTTAAATGAGATCCTTAATCACACTTACATTTGGTGATAAGAGTGAAGCAAGTGATGTATATGTCTGTTGAAGACAGCTTCATAGAGATACTACAACACTGATTTCAGCTCTTCATTCTGCTATGTTATGAAGATTGAGGTACATGTCTGCCTAGTGGTGTTAAACAAGACAAATATCCTCTCTGAAGAAGCTGCATTAACGCTGCATTACCCAATTACTGGTACTAAATAGAGGATGTCTTGATGTTGCTCTGATTTGAACATTTATTAGTGAAAACTCATGCTGGAAACACATGATAAAAAAAGAGTAAACCAGTTGTACTCCTCACTCTCCACTGCTCCACTGTGGCCTTTATGCAATCTGTTTGTTTTTATTTATTTATATATTTATTTGTCTCTTCCATTCTGCCTCCTGCTTAGTAGCGCTTTCCTCCGCATGTTCAGAGCTGCTGGTGCCACAGATGACTCAACCCTGGATCCTGCACATATCTGAACACACACACACATTCTCTCACTTACATTAATTATGTAAAAAACGGCATTCAGCTAAATGGACCACCTCATATTGATCGCTTAGTGATGGCATAACCTGAGTCTTCCATTCCTAGCAATATCCTAATGATAGAAGTCACATATTAGTTGTCTTTGCCACTCCCTTAAAATAATATTTGCTTAAACATAAAGATTCACAACAATATATGTGCACCGAATTAGTTCCACCACGTCAGTTATCTATCTATAATTTACTGATTTAATGCTGAAGTAACATTAATAACTGGCTTTTTATTGCTAATTAAGATGGTTACAAATAGTAAGTAATTGTTACTTTTGCTCTTTCATAGGAGCCAATCAAATCCAGAGCACCCCAGCTCCATCTCGAGTACAGGTTTTATAAACAGCTGGGGAACTCAGGTAAGCAGTAAGCTGTACCTCTGTCTGTTTTTCTCTTGTTATCAACCACACACCTTCTGTTTTGCACCCATATTCACACCACAGTTTGGGGCCATTTTCTTTGTTGTAGAGCTTATGCTGTCCACATCCTATTTACAATTGTGAGTTGCTTTTAGCCCATCCTGTCCACATCCTCTTTTCAGCACAGATGACGAGTTTAATCAGCACAAGCTGTGGTTCTGTGCATCGATTGCTCTGTTTGCTCTGTTCTTTTCAGACAACTTTTGATAAGATTTGCAGGACAGGAAGAGGCTAACTTCAAAGATGTGAAAGGTTAACCTATAGCTTATCTCAACAATTGTTTAAAGAATGCTTATTAAGGCTCTGATGAAATAAAGCCTACAGTTGCTGGTTGAAGCATTGATCTCTCACTGCTGTTGAGCCAGAGATCTGTTCCCTCAGATCCTTTTTATTCTGCTATGCATTTTTTATGAGGGAAGCTTTAGAAAAACATGACACTGTACACTTTCATATTCACTCTTTCTTCTGAGCTGAAGTTGTATTGTGAATCTATTTATGTGTGTGCTCATGGTTTCTCAGGTAGTGTTTTTGTGATTGTTATCGAAGGTAGGTACTGTGAGATTGACTGGAGTCTTAAGCCAGACTAGGACTTGAAGATATTGATTAAAAAAATCATGTGTCTTGATATTTTTCAGTGTTCTAACAATGTTTAATATGTATCTGTTTACATATAGTTCTTCTTTTTTTTTTTTTTTTTAAGGAGCCATAATTTTTATCAAACAGCCATTGTTGTAAGCTAGATTTCACTTTTAAAGTAGATTCATTTTTTATGCCTTAGAATTTATTAGTTAATGTTTTCTTTACTTCTTCTGTGAACATTATTGATTGTTGATGTAAATTGTGCGTTCATCTGATCAATTGGAATGGACAGTTTGGAAGAACTGGTTAGCCCAAATAATTTTAACTTTCCAACTCGGTTTCTGCTCCTGAGGTAAATGAGAGATATTTAAATTAGTGGTTCAATAGATCACAAATCTCACGGGTCGGATCATCTTATGGTTTTTCAGCCATAGATTGGTTCGTTTTTCAGATCATCAAGAAAAGAAAAAAATATTTCGATGTAATGTTGCTTTCCATTTATTAAGCTAATGCTGGGTACACACCAAAAGATTTTCAAAATGTGATAGACCACACACGAGGATAAAACATCCTAGATTTAACCGTTTTGCAAGTATGTGGTGTGCCATGATACAAAAAAAACATCAAACAACACACAAAAAGATTTTCAACCAGTCTCGACTGTGAACACCGAAATCTCGCAAAATCTGCGAGACTTCAGAATAAACTGATCCTCCATCTCTGCTGTCCACATCAGTTTCACTTTGTGCTGCACCATGACTGCTTCCGTCTTCCATTATCTCGCTTTCTCAATGGATATTGTTTCATTTCACGTGATAATCTCCAGAGCGTGCGCGCGTTTGTCCTTGGGGTTCCCCCCACATATCAGGATTTCTGATCGTAAATATTAAACATGTTGAATATTTACGATTCGCGATTCGCTGACGTTCTTCCGATCAGGTTCGGACACTCTTAAACCTCACACCAAGGGAAAATCTGATAAGATAATCTATAGAACCATCAAGATTATCGGGACATAGCTACGATTGTCGGAAGGAGGGGAAATCGGCCCAAAATCAGCCCGATTATCTTTTGTGTACAAGTGAACGGCATAAGTAGTATTTCTTCGATACCACAGCAAAAACTACTAGCTTAACTAAGAAAATACAAACGTGATTAAAGATACAAGTGAACAGCCAGTAAAAGTGAGTGAACAAATTACAATCATAGATAAATACAAATCATAGATAAACAGATCAATGTTACAAATAAAATAAGGTCAGTATTAAGGTAAAGGAATGTAAAAAATAAAGTGTAAAATAACACTGCATAGTGTTCACTGAAAAATGAAATATAAATTAATCTTTGTTGTTTGATGAGCATTAATGACAGCGGCAGGTAATTATATGCTGTTGTCTCTTTAAGAACTGATGCACGGATCCAATATAATGATACACATTCGATTTCTTTCTCAGCTGTTCTCATTCACTTAGGATGTAATCGACTGCATTTACCAGAATGATTGTCGAGATCAGTATTTTGTCATAATTTCATGTGTATATGTGTCTGTATCAGCTTACAAATTAGGGGTGGGAATTTCAGTTTAACTAAAACACACCTCTCTGCATGGGGCTGCTGTGCACATAGAAAACAGCATGTGAGTAACAAAACGAGTTTCCTTTCACCTTTTCTTGCTAGAATGGTTAAAAATTGCTTGTTTGTATAAAACTTACAAATTAGGGGCCCCACGATACGATATGTCCCGATTTCAATGTGAGATTATTGCGATATTCTGTGATATATTGCAATTTATTACCTTTTTGAACTTTAAATTATGTCCCCAAACGAAAACTTTTTGGCAACATCTGTTTTAACTAAAAATAAACATTTCTCAGTTTGTTTATCTCACTTCAGTTTTATTGTTACAGTGCGAAATGGGATTGTCAAGCAGACAAACTGACCAACACTTCCTTAAAAACCTGTCGTAAATGTGTGCACCTGGCAAACTCAACTATTTGTATTACAGTCTAGTCTAGTCATCCTTAATTGAATGTAAACAGGTATGCACTGCTGTGCTACTACAGGTATTTTGAACAATGCAACTTGAACTTGTACAAAAAATTTGTTCAGACCCTTCAGCAATTGGGGCATTTGAAAGTAAATCACTGTTAAATTTAAAATAAATAAAACATAGTCTTACATTAAAATGTTACATTTAAATTAAACATAACATGTACTCTTAAAGTAAACAATGTGCTACAACAGGTATACTACTGCTGTGCTCTTAGAGTATTTGAGTGGGGACATAATTACTGATTATAATGACTTATACTGTCTTTTTACGCATTACGTTGTGTATCGCGCTACGTAAACAAAACCATGTCTGCATTTGTGATCTGAGCAAACAGCAAGCCTACTCTACTGTTCAAACCTACCGTTTGAATCATCACTGGCAAATTATTTAAATATAAAAAACGTACTTACAGGCTGTGAGTCAGAAGCGCCAGACTGTCCTTTCAAAGTTTGAACTGCCCAACTTCAGAGAAACAGCTGTTGTACCACAGGCGCATTGCAGGCAGAGAATAAAAGTAACGCCTTCTTTCTTTGCGTGAAAATTTGGGTGGCATTATGCAAATCTTCCCACATAGTGACATAGACATGTGGGGGCTTGTTAGAATGAGCCGTTTTGGCGGGTGTGGTTGACTCTTAACTTTTATAAAGAATATCTCTTTGGATTTGAGACTTTAGTCTTTGCAACTTTACAGATCTTCTTTATGCACCAAGAGCTTGTAACAATCTAAACATATGACCCCTTTAATGCGCTGCTTTAAATGATGCGCACACACACACACACCCACCCCACTGGCACATAAACACAGTGAGAGGGAGAGAGGTCGGAGATTGCACTGCGCACACACAGAAACCTATTTTTAGTGCTGCCCTGTGACTTTGATTAATAAAATAACATAGGTACTAGATAGCTACATTATCTTCCTCAACAACAAGGTAAATTCAAAGTAACTAAACCGCTTCATTGTTTGTAGAGAGATGCACAGATGCAGGTAATTCACACACAACTGTCATCTCTCTCTCAATCAATAATTCATTCAAATAAATGTTATAATTCATTCAAATAAATGTGGTCTTACCAAACTATTTCATCTCTGTATCTGATTTGAAGTGGGCAGAAAGCTAGAGCTAATGAGCCATAACTGACAAAAATAATGAATCATTTGTACTCTTCCGGTTAAATATTGCGCTGCTAACATCATAATCAGCGGTTTGCCATGCATTAAAGGAATTTAGAAAAACTCAAAACCTCCATCTAGTGAACTTTAAAGAAATAGATTTTTTTTTTATTCTACCAAATAGTATAATAAAATATAGATACTTGGTGTCTGTGTATTGATACAGTATTGCCGTGGAAAATATTGCGATACTATGCTGTATCGATTCCCCCCCACCCCTAGTACAAATGATAAACTTTCATTCTATCATGGTTGAATTTTACAATTAATCTGCGGATCACATGCATGCTGAACTATGGGTCTTGGTCCGTATGGATCACGGATCAACTACGATTCATTTAACCTTTAATTTAAATAGTTTTTGTTTTACACTGTCATGCTGTAGTCTTGAAGCACAAAAGTTTTTATTGAACTATTGTGCAAGAAACACAAAGTATTCACAATGTTCATGTGCCTAATAGATTTCCCAGCCCAATACCTACCATACACAAAAATGTAGCGTATATCAAGATGTCTTAAAATAGATTCATGCCTACCTCATATGACCTGATAATTACTCCTAAAACATCTAAGAATGCCAAACATCACATAACAAAAGATGATTGTTCCTGTTCTTTGTAATTTTATGTAATCTGATTTTAGTTAATGCTGTGCTAAACTGCCAGTTTGTACTTATATTTCAGAACTCTGTGGATCTGTTTTCTAACGGCATATATTCTTTGTATTCAGAGGGTGTTCCTCAGGTGTACTACTTTGGGCCTTGTGGGAAATACAATGCCATGGTGCTGGAGCTGCTGGGCCCCAGTCTGGAGGACCTGTTTGACCTCTGCGACAGAACCTTTTCCCTCAAGACCGTCCTGATGATTGCTATTCAGCTGGTCAGTGTGATCTCTCATTCATATGAGACAAAGACGTTAAAAAAAAATTATTGGTCCCAACATATAGCCTACATCTATCACAGATCACTCGGATGGAGTTTGTGCACACAAGAAGTCTGATCTACAGGGATGTTAAGCCCGAGAATTTCTTGGTGGGTCGGCCAGGGACCAAGAGGCAACATACGATCCACATCATCGACTTTGGGCTTGCCAAAGAATACATCGACCCTGAGACCAAAAAACACATCCCTTACAGGGAGCACAAGAGCTTAACAGGGACAGCTCGCTACATGAGCATCAACACACACCTGGGGAAGGGTAAGAGCCACACACAGAAAGTGTGGAAAGATTCGCTTTGTTAGGGCTTAGGAAGGGTTATTAGAATTTCATGGGGGATAAAGACTAAAGTACGCCTTAAAACCTAGCTTAGCTGTTAGTGACACAAATCTCTACATGTTCAGCCACAGAACTTAGATTTAATCATGCATTAGTGAGATGCAGGTGCTCTTTTTGGCTCAGGATTTTGCACTGGTCTTGATTTTTATGCTAAATGCATACAATCATTTTGTGCAGTGAATTAAGACTCGTGACTGACTGAAGACAGTTTCTAGTGTAGCTAGTTTTTACATAATTTTGCATGTCTTTATCTTGCAGAGCAAAGCAGGCGGGACGACTTGGAGGCGCTGGGTCATATGTTTATGTACTTTCTACGTGGCAGTCTGCCCTGGCAAGGTTTAAAGGTATTGTTGTAGGTGGTTAGCTGCCTTCATGCATTTTGATTTAGGAGTTTGTTTCGAAAACAAATATTAATGGTGAAAATTATACCATTTTAGAAAAACGCAGTTTGTTTTATTCTGTTACATTTCTTTGAATATCTTAAAGCACAGTTTATGGTATATATGGGAGATTGTCAGTTCTGCAAATAAACATTGAGACTCCAAATAAGGTCAAATAAAAATCTATGGCTAAAGTTTCCCCTCCATTCAAACGTCTCATTCTCTTAACTGTGTTTTGATGCTATCTTTAAGGTTTTGTAGTCTTATCTCACTCAGCTAAGGTCTGAAACAATGATGAGCCCCACTATCTGTCACTATCATGGAAAGTCAGCAGAATGACCAATTAGCTTTACAGCCTTGATAAGCTGACCTATTTAGAAGACTAAAAAACAACTTTTAAAATTGTGTTTGTTTTACAGCTTTTTTTGGTTTATAGGAGGAAAAAAAAAGACTGAAATCCTTGTATATGTCCTGTTGAATGACACTTAATGGAAAATATGGAAATATCAAGGAAGAATCAAAAATGTAAAAAGAATCATTAATTCTAAAGTAGTCTTATTAATTCTAAAGTAAATTTCATGAAAGTGTCAGCTCTAAAATATTCTGTTGGCTAGAAATTCTGAGCTCAGTCTTTATAGGATAAGGACTTTAAATGAAGTATTCCAATCTTTCCACTTAAAGTTAAAACCACACATATAGCACCTCAGTACCGTGGTAAAAATGTAACTACTGTATATGCAGGACTCGCAAAATTCCAAAATCCCTGGTAGCCCTTCGGGCAGTTACTCTTCAGATTTTGGTAGCCCGAACATTAATTTAACTAGCCCAAATAAAAAAAAAAAATGTTTTTATATATAAAATCAGATAAGAGTTTAATGGTAAATTAAAAATATTTTCAATATATAAATATCAACAAATATGAAGGAAGGAATTTTATTTAACTATTTACAGTGTATCTGCAGAATTGTAAAGGCATTTTATGTCCCATTTTAAGAGCTGCACAAGTAAAATGAACACAGTATGAGTGGGGTTGGACAGTGTATATGGTAACATACAGTATTGAGCCATAAAATTACATGATTTACAGTTCAGATACAGGTTTTGACAAGAACAAAAATCTTATACAACAGCATTTCAGCCTTTAGACCATTTTTATGAAAAGGGATAAATCAAGCATATAAATTGTTAGTTTAAAACGTATAAATATTATTGTCTTGATTGTTTAGATTTTTAGAAGGCACATTAACTTTCTCAGTCACAACTCTAAGTGTTTGCTGCGTAAAAAAAATGAGTTGATATTTACATTGATCTGACCATGAACAGCACAAAAGGCTTGTTGGAAATGCAAATGTATACTATGCCATGAGGTGGCGCTTTAGTAGCGCTGAAATATTGCAGTTTCCCCGGTAATAGCTGTACACATAGCAGCTCCGCGCTCATAAACGCTGCTTTACCAGGAATTATAGGTGAAATTAAATAAAAATGCCAACATTTCTAAGGTCAGTCGGTTCCCTTCAGATACATTCAAATAAAGACCTTTAGAAGTTTAATCCAGCTGTATCGCAACTCTTGTCTTTCCATCCCCAACTGTAAGACCTCTTTAAATTATAATTAAGACATTTCTTATACCATTTAATGCATTTTAAACTTTTTATGGCCTTAAATTGGATACTACTCACTTTAGAAGTTTTTAAGGAGCCGTCGGTGATACATTTTGGTAGCCCGACTGGAAAACACAATTGCCCCGGGATGTCGGGCTAGCGATTTTGCATGCCCTGATGTGGTTTCTAAATATTTGTATGAAAAACAGTAGTCTAAATACATTTAGTATAAATGCACAAACACTGTAGGTTATTCACAGAAAATACTGTAATTATATTATATTACTCATTTAATACATGCTTATAATAATAATAATAATAATAATAATAATAATAATATAAAATTTGATATGAATATCCCACATTTCTGCCACAACCCATAGTACAGTTAGTGTTACTACAGTGAATCTATGGTAAATGATGGCTATTTGTAGATTAAAAACCCTTCTGACTGTATCGTTGTGCACAGTGTTTCTCCTGTTTGTCAGTGCTGTTTTATGCCATGCTGCTGTTTGAACTTTTAGTCGAGCAGATACAGGTGCATCTCAATAGATTAGAATGTTGTGGAAAAGTTCATTTCTTTCAGTAATTCAACTCAAATTGTGAAACTCAGACTGAAGTAGTTTAAGTCTTTGGTTCGTTTAATTGTGATGATTTTGGCTCACATTTAACAAAAATCCACCAATTCACTATCTGTAAATGGTCTGTGTGTAAATGGTCTGGTCTGTGTTCAAATGAGTAGCACTGTTTCATTCCGCTTTTGCCGCATAAACATTATATCGAACATTTTTTGAATTTGTTTTCATTTTATTGAGGAAAATAAAATCACAGTTTTCATGTTGTTGCGTAGCCCTACTTTCAGTGTACTACATGATAACTACATGGATATTTATTACCCAGTTATTGCAATTACTGTAGTAAGTATAAAAGAAAGCAATTTACTGAACAAATGTCTTCATGGATTCCCAAAATGTTCTTATCTTTGTGTCCCGTTTCATTCATTCATTAAGCTGACACACTGAAGGAGCGCTATCAGAAAATTGGAGATACCAAAAGGGCAACCCCTATAGAAGTGCTCTGTGAGAGTTTCCCTGGTAAGCCGGTTCTTTTATAAATGGCCACATATCTTGTGTTCTCATCTCCAGTGCATTGCCTTAACTTTGACATCCTTTCACAAGAAATGGCCACCTACCTGCGCTATGTGCGGAGACTGGATTTCTTTGAAAAACCGGATTATGACTACTTGAGAAAACTCTTTACAGACCTCTTTGACAGAAATGGTTATGTCTTTGACTATGAATATGACTGGGTCGGCAAGCCGCTGGTGAGTCTAATTGGATGTCATATCATGAACCACTTATATATGATATAACCAGGTACATGGATGTTGAGTTTCCTGTGTGTCTACACAGCCGACTCCAATAGGACCCATGCCTAGTGACACACCTCTGCAGCCCAGCAGCAAAGCACAACCCCAGACCAAAAACCAGGTGGGATAAAAGTCATGCTTTTGTAAAATACATGCATTACTTTTTGTGCAATTTCATAGTATATGGTCATGTGTTAAGTCATAGTTCAATTGCTTTGAGTGCCATTTGAAAATAAAATGAAGGAATTAATTATTTAATAAAATTTTTAAATAGTTTTACAGTCAAATCCTTGTTGATGTAAAAGAGGAAAGAATGGGCCACAGTTATTACTTTTAAGTACCAGCTTCGCTTTTTTTTTTCTTTGGTTATTTTTGGAGAAACATTGCTTTATGCAGTGTATTTGTTTTATAATGTTATCTCAATGTTTTATGATTCTCTTTTAAACCATGTCAACAGTCATTTTTGTTTCACTCATCAACAATCCCAAGACAACGTCCTGCAGCCAGAGCAGTTTTTGCTATTTTGAAGATCTGTAATTTGCTCAAAAGCTGTCATTCTTTTAGACGGTGGTATTTCCATGTCTTGGTCACAGTCCCTTAGATAAATGAAGTCCGCTACATTCTAAGTTTGATATGATTGGCTAGAGCTGTTTGTGAAAGATAAGAGCTTAGCTTCCCTCTGCATGTCGCGTGCTCTCTTGTTTTTTCACTCACACTTTTATTTCCACCTCTATCTTGTTAGCTAGAGTAGTCTGCTTGTGCATGGAAGGCATTCCTCTTTAAACTCGTTCTGTTCTTTTTTCTTTACACCCTCACCTCTTTTCAAAAACATCTCTTATGCCCTTTGCCACCCTCACCCCCTTCCCCCATCGCTGTCATGCCAGTCTCCAGAACCTAAAGGAAGTGAGTCCCAGCCCACTCCCATGACCAACAGGGAGCTTCTGGGGTCGCACCTCACGGCTGATAGGCTGGGGGGCTCTGTCCAGGTACTGGGTGTTTGCGCAGTACTGCATGCCCTTGGTGTGGATCTCTTCCTTTCTCTGTTCTTGTCTTTCTGTTCCTTTCATCCTCTCACTCAAGACACCACTATCCATTTTCCAGCTGTGAACACTTAAATGGTTTTGTCTAATCACATCACACATCTCTTGCACGCTTTTGATGGTTAGGCTTGGGATCTGGTGACTTCAGTGTGAAAATACTGCTTGTATTGAATATAAGTAGCTAAGCTAGACAGATGGATGTTTGTTTGTGAACTTCTAGTCATGCAGGGTGTAAATGTTTCATTTGAAATATTAGTCCCAAGATTTCCAACTAAACTCATTTCCATATCTAAGTAAGCACTGTTCTTTCATTTTACATTTGCCTACATTCTTCTTAACCTTCCCTGGTTGGTGCTAAGCAACCTGATTTTTGAACAGTTTAATCAGTTTAATTATTAAAAAAAAAGTGTCCTTAATAGGTTACTAAGCCCCAACCCGTGTTACATGAACTGTAAAATATGATGAAATAAATTCCAGTGTACACCGTGGTTTGTGTTGTTATTCAACTTTGCTGATCTGTATTAAAAACTCATTGCCTGCTGCCTTAAATTAATGTTCAGGTTATGAGCTCAACCAACGGAGAAGTGAATACAGATGATCCCACGGCGGGACACTCCAACGCTCCCATAACTGCCCCTGCTGAGGTCGAGGTGGCCGATGATACAAAGTATGTACATTTTTGAAAAACCATTAATGCCCAAATTTCCCCCACAAATGTTTTCTTTTTAATTATTTGCATGGCATTCCATACTGTGTAGTTTTCTTTGCCTATTTTTAGTGTATTCAATAAAAATAAAAAACTGCAAAGATTTGCCCACCAGGGTGCAGTGTACAGTCAAAGAAAAATATAGGTTTTGGTTTCATTGCTAGGAATCAATTATCCGTTTATTAATTCTTATATTAAATCAGTGTTTTTATTGTTAACTGCTACATATTTTTTTAAATTGAAATATAAATATTATGTAAAAAAAAAATATTTTTAAAAATAATTTAACAGGTTTAAAATAATTTAAAATGTTTCCTTGGCAACTAACTGAATTATAATAAGCCTTAAGTAGTAAAATTACTAAAAATGAAATACATGGATGCAATATATAAATAAAAAACCGATAACACTTTTCAGTAAGGTTCATTAGTTAACATCAGTTAACATTAATAATGAACTATACTTCTACAGTGTTTATCAATCTTGGTTAATGTTAATTTCAGCATGTACTAATGGATTAAAATCAAGTTGTGTTTGTTAACATTAGTCAATGCATTGTGAACTAACAACAATGAATGACTATTTTCATTTAACTGACATTAACAAAGATTAATACATGTAATAAATGTATTGTTCATTTTTCGTTTATGTTAGGTAATACTAGGGCTGGGTGATATAGCCAAAAAAATATTTTTTTTTTTCAGAACGTTTAACCGATTCTCGATTTTTTTTTTTTTAACTAGTCAACTTGAAAATTTAACTAAAACATGATTCAAATAACTTTTGTGCAGCGTCTAATGCATGAAATGGCATTCTGAAACGCAGCGCACAGGTTGAAAGAAGTTCAACTCCATCTTCCTGAATTTTTTCCCATTCCACTGCCTGGGACGCTTTTTTTCAACACAAATGCGCATTCTGTGTGAATGGCACCTAGCCATATATTCTAATTACAGTCCTTCACAGAGCGCATCACACATGCGCGGTTAATTCGAGCAGCAACCTCCTGCTCTCTCTCGTGAAGCCAACACAGAAGTGACTAAAACTGCAAAAAAAAAATATAGCTAGTCTATATAGCTAATTTTGCCCTTCATGACAACTGTAAGGGGGGTGAATTTTTTTTTTATAACTCATCCATTTAAATTATACTAAGCCTTAAAATTCTGCATAATTAAGGACGTGGCCACTTAAGTGACAGGATTGCCGCTGCTGACACTGCCATCGAGCTAGGTGGGTGTGGCTTCAGCGACCAACTCCCGCCTTTTTGCCCATTTTCGATTATCCGGGAGTGACGCGCAGCCAAGATGGCGACGGCCCATTCCGCCCACCATGTGCTTCAAATGTGCTCTTCAGAAATCTGCAGGTGACGTCACGGACACTATGTCCATGTTTTTATACAGTCTATGGGTTAATCACGTGCGCCGACATGCGGTTGGATCATTTATTTCTCTTTACTGTTATCATTGGCATTTTGTGAAAGTCTAATTCTAACATTTGACAATATTTCTATTCAAAATCGCAATTCCTCGATTTATAAAAAAAAAAAAAAAAAAAATCATTGCAAAACATTAAATTTGAATTAATAAATAAAATCGGAAAAATCGCCCAGCCCTAGTTAATACATTAACTTATGTTAACAAATGACGCATTGTAAAGTGCTACCAAAAAAACTAAAGAAATAAGTACATAAAATTACTAAAATTAAAATGAAAACTAAAAAGAAAAGTAACTTATTTTAAATAATTAAAAAAATGACAAATATTGTAAGTCTAATATAAATAACACAAAAAGAACATACATCACTTACATTTATATTCTTTTCAGTATTTTAAAATAATATATGCAATACCACATGGCAAGTTAATCAAGCTGTTAAAAGCTCTTCCTAAGGTGTTGAACTTGTATGCCATCTATAGATGCCCAAAAATGATGGTAAAAAAAAAAGAAAAGTGTGGAAACTGTAGTTGCCATGGGTCTTAAATGGTTCAAAACAGCATTGTTTTGGTTACATAATCACCAGTTACATATAGTTGTGCACAACTGTGCAGTCTAATCCCATGCTAACATTGAGACATTTGGGCCTTTCTTTGTTCTGCTGGGTTTTTTAAATTTGCTTTCAACTGCCTTACTTAGACTGTGTTTGACAAGTTTGAGAATGAAGGGAGGAGATTGCAAAACCGTCTTCAACTCCTTCGCTCTTTTCAGGTGCTGTTGTTTTTTCAAGAGGAGGAAGAGGAAAGCGCTCCAGCGGCACAAGTGAGGAGGAACATCTTTGAAACGTTAAGATCATTGGTGCGTTTCAAGTAAAAAATAAAAGCAAAGGACTTGAGCTGAGACATGGAGCTCCACCTCAGAACAGAAACTCACTGCCTCACTTTTGGCATCTGCTCAGAGGACACACCTCAGTACTCTAGGCTCTGACACTCTTTGTAAGGAAACAATTCAGTGGAACAAATAAATATATTTGTACAATGCGGGAGACCAGAAGAGACCTCAGTGGTCAGAAATCAGATGATATATGTTATGTGACTTAAACCCAGATGGACTGTACTTGTATTTTAGATGACATGCAAAACCATTATTTGAGAAATTCAAGGCAACCAGACTCACACTTACACACAGACATCCGTTCACTTTGACACACTGGCTGGATGAGTGAGTGACGTGCTCCATGGTGTTTTTGTTTTTTATGGGATCAAAGTAAGTGGGGAGAGACTGCTGACTGACGTGTGGAGAAAAGTACACCGGATTCAGACAACCTATGTAAATTCTGTCGTTCCTTTTTGTTTTTGTAATTTAAAACGTTGTTTTGAAGATTTGCTCTCCCAGTTTTACTCATGTTGTAGAACGTGTGAACATTTTTTTTAACCGCTTAGTTTTTCTTTATTTTCTCCTCTTTTGCTTTTTTACTTTCTCTTTTTTTTTTTCCTGTCAGTGTCGATGTGGATGATGATGATGATGTTGTAGCACAGTGGCTGGTCTCAGGTACTGTGGGGGATGGAGAGAAATGCATTGGATCTCTCCTCTGTGAATTGCACTTTTGGGGGGGGGAGAAAGCAAACCGTTTGACATTTCTGGCATTGAAATGAATAGGAAACAGGAAATAAAGGCAGACGTGGGATCATTTATACAGCAGGCTGGTCTCTCCCAAAGGGTCAAAAGTGATTCTCTCAGTCCAAATTGTGCATTTTTTGTATTTCGCATTAGATTAAGTTACCTGGGAATCATAGTTTGTGCCTTTCCAAGTAAAACGTTTAACACTAATGTGTCCCTCTCTACGATTCCTATCCAGGTGAGGTGTCCATGGCCCTCTCAGATTGTTTGTTCTCTACCGTGCGCTCCATGCCAGTCTAATGGAGCCTGTTGGCATTTCTCAGATTTCTTTTTCACTGTTGTAGAGTGCATCATAGCAAAGCTCCATGAAGACGTGAGTCTGTGGGTTTATACGCAGTAACAGAGGTTGCCTATCAGAATGAGGATGTGTATTGATTTACATACCTATTAAATGTTGCTTTTCTTGTAAGCCTCATAAGATGTTACATGTTGTGTCTGTGCACAGTCACTGTTTTGAGTTTCTGGTTGTGGTTATTTATTGCTGTTATTTCAGCAAAAGCAACAGTTGTTTCAGTACAGTCAATATCACGTGACCATACAGAGGCAGTTGCAGGGAATCACCAGGATGCGGTGCCATAACACATCTGGAGCTACTGTACAGGGCAAGGGGCTTAACTTTTATTGCACATGAAAGTAGGTGTCACACCCTTGTAGTTTATTGTATAGTGCTAGAGCAGGACATTTACACTTTACACTTTCAAATGACTTTTCCCCAAAATTTCTTTAATACAGTGATTTTTTTTTTTTTCAATCATTGACATTTTTATATCAAAGCCAAGAAACATGAATGGACTGTTTTTAGATAAAGTGAAGAGCAGTGGTTCCAGTTATTCCACTTATTCATGATTTACTTGACAAAGATTTTTTATTATTTTTTGCTCTGTTTCTTACTGATAAAATATTTTAGAGCTTGAAATAACTAGAAAAAATGTATTCTTTATAAAAATGTCTATGAAGTTATGTGATTATATTAATTTACATGAAGGGTCTAGAATTTACACTTTTAAAATCAAGCTACCTTATATATACAGGTTTTTCAAAACTGATTTTTTTTTTTTTTAAGAAATAAAAACGGTCTTTGAGGGTATGAATTAAAGGGATAGTTCACCCCAAAAATGAGAATTCTGTCATTTTTGCTCCCCTTCATGTCGTTGCAAACATGCATGACTTATCTTTAACAAAAAAAACAAAAGAGATATTTTGAAGAATGTTGGTAACCAAACAGTTTTGGTTCTCATTCCCATGGAAGTCAACAGGAACCAAAAAATAAATAAATCATACAGAGTCGCAATAATGTGAAGGTGAGTAAATGATGACGTGATTTTTATTTTTGGGTTAAACTTATTTGTGACATTAGAGATTTAATGTAAACAAACTAAATACGCATTGAATTTAGTGTTGCTGAGTGGAAAGAAGTACATTCTGTGTTAATAACCATTTGTATAACTACAGTTTTACGACACATAGCATGGTTAGACTATGGTTAATGTGGCAAACCCGTGGTCAATTTGTGGTTACCATGGTTTAACTACGCAACCATGTTTTTTTATTATTATTTTTTTTTTGTTGTTGTTGTAATAAAACCATGGTTAATTTCGTAAGGGAATGGATGCAGTTTTGCCAGATTTCCTAAATAATAAAATAATCTGAATCAACTAAAATTAGTGAACCAAGTCTCATGAGCGCACACAAGATGAGGAAAGAAAAGCAGAAACACGGAGGAATGTAGTATGTAGAGTGCTGCTTGTCAACTGTGTCGTGTGGCTCAAGTCCTATCAAAAAAAATAACTAAAAGAAAGAAATACGCGACTGTATCGCGGACATAAAGTTTAAAACCGCGTGTTGTGTAAATGATCTGCTCATATTTTGAAACCAACACCCCCATAGTCGCTAGTATTAGAGAGGATATGGCAACACAGATGTGAGGGAACACAGTGAGGGTGTGGCTTAATAAACACGTCATGACAACATGAATCGAAAATAACAAGGCGCTACGCTATACTACGTTTTTCGCACTAGACAAATTCAACATTACCCGTGGGGCATCAATGTTTACCAACATTACAAACATTAAAACTGTAAATCTCAATCCGTGGAAGAGAATATTACAATTTCAGTTCGCGCCTCCTCCGTCGTGACTCATTTACGAAGTCAGCTGACCAAATCCTTAGAAACCGACTCTCCCTGCAGTGATGGACCGAGAGCCTTGAACTTCACACCAGACTCATTCTCCCTGCGGTGAGGAAACCGGTGCTGGACAGGAAAATATGCTCAGGTGGATAAAAGCGAATACGCAGTTTTAGCCGACTGAGGGTTGACTGTATCGCGTTAATCATGTCGGACTCCTCAGAAGCCTCTCTGCCCGCTTTCAGGCGCTTGAGTTACTCGGTGGGGCATTTTCTCAACGACCTGTGCGCCTCTATGTGGTTCACATACCTGCTGGTGTTTTATCACTCAGTGCTGGGCTTTCAGAACACATATGCTGGTGTGTTGCTGCTAGTGGGACAGATAGCGGATGGAGTGTGTACACCGCTCATCGGTTATGAGTCTGATAAGACACCCGGCTGTGGATCATGTGGGAAGAGAAAAACATGGCATTTAGTCGGTGAGTGACGAGGGTCTTAAAGAGACAGTTCAGCCAAAATTGCGCCTGTCATCACTTTCATGTTGTTCTTGACCTGTATGACTTTAAAAATAAGACTTCAGGGACGAACATTCACTTTATTTATTTTTTTATGTCATGTTCTTAGTAAATTATAAAAGTTGTTTTGGGGTAATCTGTTTCTTTATCTCTTGCATATTAATGTATGATATATTATTCTCGTTTGTGACCCTGTATCAAAAAGCCAGTCATAAGGGTCAAATAGTTTTTTTTAACTGAATAAATAAGCTTTCCATTGATGTATGGTTTGTTAGGATAGGACAATATTTGGCTGACATACAAATCAAAATAATGAGAAAATCACCTTTAAAGTTGTCCAAATGAAGTTCTAAGCAATGCATATTATTAATCAAAAATTTAGTTAGGAAATTTACTAAATAACTTCATGGAACATAATCTTTACTTAATATCCTAATGATTTTTGGCATAAAAGAAAACTTGATAATTTTGACCCATACATTGTACATTTTCATTTAGTAATTAAGCAAAAATGTATTGTATTGTAACAATATAGAAACAGTGTATTGTTGGCAATTGCTACAGATATATCTGTGCTACCTATGACTAATTTTGTGGTCCAGGCTCACATTTACTCTCGTTTTACTCTATCTAGGAACCATTAGCGTCCTCCTGTCATTCCCCTTTATATTTAACCAGTGCCTGGGCTGTGATCTGGACACTCCGCAGTGGGTCAGTCTCACTTATTTCACCCCCTTCATCGTCATCTTCCAGTTTGGATGGGCGGCCACCCAGATTTCCCATCTCTCCCTTATTCCCGAGCTGGTGACTAGCGAGCATGAAAAAGTGGAGCTCACTGCGTACAGGTAAACTCATGCTGATCTAAGCATGTAATGATCAACCATTCTCGTGATGCTTGTTTGGAGGACTTTGTAGTGACCGGGATGATGTATTAGCTTTTTATTGTGTTTTGGTTGGATCTGTTAGGTATGCCTTTACGGTGATAGCCAACATCACAGTGTATGCAGTGGCCTGGCTGATGTTTCATTTTCAGACTCAGGAAGGAGATGATCCTGCCATTACGGAAAACCTCGGCCCGGTTGACATCCCTGTTTTCAGAGTGAGTGCTGATGTTCTTGTGCTGAACTGAAGCCTTGGGTCTTTACATCCTGAATTATAAAATAGCTCAATTTAAAGACCCCATGATTTAAATTTTTTTGTGACTCTGTGTGCTAGTGTACTCCTAAATTATCTTGATCAAATAAATATATACAATTATAATATATTTTTTAAAGAAAAAAAGTTCTGATACAACTGATACAGAAATATTAAAATAACTGCTGTTCTTCTGAACTTTCTATTCATTAAAGAATGCTGAAAGAAATGTCACCATTTCCAAAAAAATATTTAAACTGTTTAACATTAATGAGATGTTTAATAAGCACCAAATCAGCATATTAAAATTATATCTATCTATCTTTCTATCTATCTATCTATCTATCTATCTATCTATCTATCTATCTATCTATCTATCTATCTATCTATCTATCTATCTATCTGTCTGTCTGTCTGTCTGTCTGTCTGTCTGTCTCTCTGTCTGTCTGTCTGTCTATCTATGAACAGTAACACAAGGAAGATTTATTTAAAGGGGTCATATGATGCTGCTAAAAAGAACATTATTTTGTGTATTTGGTGTAATGCAATATGTTTATGCGGTTCAAGGTTCAAAAAAACACATTATTTTCCATATAATGTACATTATTGTGTCTCCTCTATGCCCCGCCTTTCTGAAATGCGTCGATTTTTACAAAGCTCATCGGTCTGAAAAGCGAGGTGTGCTCTGATTGGCCAGCTATCCAGTGCATTGTGATTGGTCAAATGCCTCAAGCGTGTGATGGAAATGTTACCCCCCTTAACATACTATATGCTTTCTCCCAGGCCAGCAGCACAAGACTCAGTCCAGCTGCTCTGCTCGTGCACATCCCATCATCGGTTCTCTTTTAGCAGTTCAGTCAATGTACTGTTAGGAATAACTGAATAACTCGGAATATTGGTTTATTTCACGTCAGGGGGAGTGTAAGGTATGTTTATAAACCAAATAACTTAAGTTTAGTGCGTATTGAAGACGTGAACCGTTTCAAACGATTCAGTTCGATTTGGTGAACTGGTTTGACCGGTTCATTAAGAAGATCCGGTTAAATAGAAAGATTCGTTCGCGATCTGGACATCACTAGATGAGACAAAACCAATAAAACCCATTACAAACGATGCATTTGTTGCATCCAGTGGGGATATAATTACTGATCATAATAACTTATACTGTATTTTTACGTGTTGCGTATCGCGCTGCGTAAACATAAAACCATCTCTGCATTTGTGATCTGAGCAAACAACAAACAACAATCCTACTCTACCGTTCAAAACTCGCATTTGAATCATCATTGGCAAATTCCTTAAATATAAAAAATGTACCTACAGGCTGTGAGTCAGTAGTGCCAGACTGTCCTTGCAAAGTTGGAACTGCCCAACTTTATAGACAGCCTTTGTGCCACAGAAGCATTGCAGGCTACTGGTTCAGGAAACAGTCCTCGTCCTCCATAAAATGCGCAGCACACATCTGAATATTTGGGTTGAACTGTTCTGGAATAGTGTTGAAATACAACTTAACCACTGATTTCTAGTCATGTCCTCCATGTCCTCTTTTGGAAGGCCAAACAAAGTTTCACTTCAATGAAACACACAGCATCTCCACAACATGGCAGCTGCGGCAACAGCAAGAATAAAAGATACCCCTTCTTTCTTTGCGTGAACATTTGGACGGTGTTATGCAGATCTTCCCACATAGTGAGGTAGAGATGTGGGGGCATGTTAGAACGAGCCGTTTTAGGGATGTGTGGTTGACCCTTAACTTTTATAAAGAACATCTCGTTGGATTTGAGACTTTAGTCTTTGCAACTTCACAGATCTTCTTTATGCACCAAGAGCTTGTAACACTCCAAAGATAAAGGAAAAATTGAAATCGCATCATATGACCCCTTTAAATAAAGAGGATCAGTTTTAATTTCATGTTGACTTAAAAGTCAGTATAGATTTTGATATTCCAGCAAATTTCTCTCAGATGCTTCTTTAAATGAGTTGTAGTACCCTAGTAAAAAATACATTTATTTCATACTAACTATAGTTCAAATCTGTTAAAATATTTACTGGCATATTGCTTACTGATATAAAAATGATAATTAAACTATATTTTGAGTACTACTTGTGCACAATGCACATTTCTTCATATTAAAATATAAATGTGTTTTTATGTCACTATTGATGAAGATTGTTTGATCTTTGAATAATATCAATCTTTAAATTCAAAGTATTTAAAGTGTACCTAAGTATACTTGCAATTACTCCACTTTAGCACAATCACATATACTTCAGTATATGTTCAGCACTACTTCCGCACAATTAATGTGCATTAAGTACAAAATTAGTTGTTCCAGTTTTGCAGACTTTAAATATACCAGTTTAGTATGCTAAAAGTACTATTTTAGTAATTTAATTTTTTTACTAGGGTAGTTAAATACAGTAAATGCATATAATCAACACTTTATGGTTTTCAGCCGATTTACATGATGCAGGCCTGGTCAAAACAGCCCTGACAAGCTTCATGCAGTAATATCTGTTCACACTCAGGGTCTAAGTCTCACAGTAGTGGGCATTGGAGCTCTGTTCTCGCTGCTCTTTCACCTGGGCACACGGGAGAAGGGTGCACGTCCCCGTCAGGAGGAGGAGGGCTCTAGTCCTGGGGAGCGGCAGCCTCTTCTAAACAACACCACTGTGTCTCCTCCCACCAGTCTGCTGCAGTGGAAGCACTGGCTGAGACAGCCATCATTCTACCAGGTTAGCAGCCCATACCCATGTTACTTTTCAGTGGCATGTAAGTTAGTTCTCAGCTTTTGTGATAAATCTGAATAGTGGCTTGAAACACAGTGTTATCACTTAATCACAGTGGTGTGAAAATGTTCAGGATACAGTATTTAGTAACTGTTCGGAAAGTTAATATCATCTCTAAACCCTGCTCTGTTATTCAGGTGGCTTTGCTTTATATGTCCACCAGACTGATAGTGAACCTGTCGCAAACATACATATCCATGTATCTCACCTACACACTACTGCTGCCAAAGGTAAGACAGCTATAGCAATACTATACTTTGCACCCAGTTCATCAACAAAAGCATCAAAGAAAAAAGCCAGTGATCACTGTTTGATTCTCTCTTTTGCAGAAGTACATAGCCACCATTCCCCTGGTCATGTTCCTGAGTGGTTTCGCTTCCTCATTTATCATGAAGCCTCTAAGCAAGCTAATAGGCAAATGTGTGAGTATAAGTTTGCCTGTGTGTGTTTTGATTGAAATATAAACCATATACCTCTTCTCTTTGTTGGAAGTGATTAACAATCCAGAGATAGCAGTCAGTTTTGCTGCGTCATATACGTGTGATCAAATTTATGAGTTGAGCACACATGAACACCACCATAAAGTCATAATTACCAGTGGGGAAATGTGTGATTTCCTTTGAGCCGAAGCTTTATGAGTTGGAGGTATGTCAATTATGGATATTATAAACCCACCTTATGTGCATCCTTATTAAATTAGTGCTAAAAATCTTCTTGTCTTCATCAGGAAGTAAAAAAGAGAACGAAATAGGAAATTGCCCATCAAGTCAATTTTATTTTTACCAAAATAATCACGTTTTAAATACTTCCCTTCTATTCTTAAAGGGGTCATATGATGCAATTTCAATTTTTCCTTTCTCTTTGGAGTGTTACAAGCTCTTGGTGCATAAAGAAGATCTGTAAAGTTGCAAAGACTAAAGTCTCAGATCCAAAGAGATATTCTTTATAAAACTTAAGAGTCAGCCACACACCCCAAAACAGCTCGTTTAAACACACCCCCACATGACTACATCACAATGTGGGAAGATTTGCATAATGCCACCCAAATGTTCACGCAAAGAAAGAAGGCGTAACTTTGATCCTCGCTGTTGAAAGCGAAAATACTTTGTTTGGCCTTCCAAAAGAGGACACAACTAGAAATCACTGGTTAAGTTGTATTTACAGCACTGTGTATGGACCATGTCAATGGGAACACAGTTCATACACGGAAAAATAATGTTATTTTTAGCCACATCATATGGCCCCTTTAATCAATGGCTGTTGTAATTACCTAATAGAATTTGGTATGAAATCATTACAAATGCATTCCAGTATCCCTGATATTTAGACTATTAAAAACATGATGGCTTCTTTGTCTAGTTGTTCTAAACCTTTTTGACTCCTGACTTGCTCTAATGATAGTATTGTTTTTAAAACTATTGTTATTTTTTTAATGTACAGAAACCAGTAATAAGTAACTAAAATAATTATAAGTAAAATAAAAATAATTACATTTCAGGATTCCAGAGTCTTAAGAGCCAAATTTTCTTCAGGTGTTCTGCTCTTTTTAATCAGTGATTTTGCATGAATTTTTAAGTTGTTTTTGATTTACTAAATAAAGATTTGTAAAATATATTTTTTACTCACAATTTCTACCTCATGTTTCAAGAGAGCTGGAGCCCTGATTCTAAAAATGTTGCCTTAAAATTATTAAGTAAAAAATAAAGAGCTGTTGAGTGGGTGAATTAAAATAAGAAATATCTTGAGTAGTAGTTTTAGCTTATTTAAAAGTTGTTTTGTCTTGTTTTTAATCATTTTGAAAGTGAAAAGTGAAAGCCGTGACGTTGCCAACCCACACTCAGAATTTGTGCTCGGGGAGCAATTGGGGGTTGTGCTATTGAAGGTGGAAGAGAGCGCTGTAAATTTACTCCCCCACCTTCAATCCCTGTTGGTACAATTCAAATTCAAACCCGCAACCTTCAGGTTACAATTCCAACTCTCTAACCCCCTGACCCCCTGGTCCCCATCCAGTATTTAAGGGACCATCTTGAAAATGACAATGAAAATGAATGGAAGAACATTTGCCTAGACATTTTCATGTGCAGTATTGGAAGTTATTGGAATAAAATATGATAGAAGGATTTTATTTACACTGAAGTGTCCCTTTTTCTTATTGACAGATGACCTATTTTTTGGGACTCTTGCTGATTCTTGCGTTCTCCTATTGGGTGCTGCTGGATGCACACATGGGAGAAAAGGTGTATGGCGCGGCGGTCTTGCTCGGAGTGGGGTCCGCTACCATCCTGGTGATGTCCCTTGCCATGACAGCCGAACTCATAGGAGACCAAACAGTAAGTGCTTATATCAGTCAGTAATGGAGAACTGAAAATGAACAGAAACTGCTTGAAGCAAATGTTTTATTGAGCGTATTCAGCACTAACAACTTCAACAGTAACGCATGATTGAACCAGTAAGATATGCAGATATTTACAGAAGTGAAAGGCATATGCTTCAGAGCGACTAGTTTCGAAAGTAAAAATGGTTGTAAGGAACTAAAATTGTGCTATTAAAGAGGTGTTCGAGTTTCTGATGAGACTTTTTTTCTTTCCCTCCTGACAGCAAAGTGGTGCTTTTGTTTATGGAGCTATGAGCTTCACAGACAAGGTGGCTAATGGTCTGGGAGTTATGATTATTCAGACACTACATCCCTGCCGGTAAGTGTATATATCACTGCATAGATGCATACTAAATTTTGAAGTGAGTGAGAGAGACTGTTTTAATGGTTTAATTTTATGTTTAGAGTACAAGAAATAAAACAAAATTTAATTTCATTATTTTTAATATTTATATTTACATGTGTGATTTCTCTCATATAGCACAATGGTATGCTGTCCAGGCTGTGTGTGGTATTACCACTATATCATGGTCATCGTCACTGGTGGAGTGGCCGTTTTAGCAGCGCTGAGCCTCTGCACGATCCTAATCTGGCCTATAAAGATAGTGCGCTGTAAGACACTTGACAAAATGATCTTTCTCACTTTGAAACATGTACTTCCTCTTTGACTGACTGACTGTTTTAATAGTGTTACTCGATAACCTCTTCACCTCATGGCTGACCTGATGTTTTGTATTACAGTATCTATGCAAGATCATGTGAATGGTTCAGTAAACAGCAAAGACTTTAAGGGTGAGGGCAACATGTCAGCATCTGAAATAACAATCAGGAATCTGAACTGAATGATTTTCTTCACAAAAAACAATCCGAAACATCAATCATCCACCTTTAATTTAAAGGGGTCAAATCATGAGGCAAATTTTCCTAAATTTTTTGAGATGATGGAGCGTAAGAAACCAGGCTGCATAATATTTATTGATTCATTGATTGTTTTTTCTGTGACAACTAAATACTTTGATTCAGTTATCCTGAGCACACCTATTAAGAAACCCAGACTAATGTGGGAAAGTTTGCCAAACCTTGTGCTTTGGAAGGTGAAGAAGGTGGAAATGGTCATGATTGCCTGGATTATGACAATATAAGTAAAATTATAAAAATATGACCCCTTTAAAAGTTCCAGTAAAAGTTCCAAGTAAAAGATTCCAACCTGGTTTAAACTGGCATTCAAATGTTTAGGGTCAGTCATATTTATTGTGAAATATTAAAATATAATATACTATTATGATATTTTAAAATGACGTATTCCTGTGATGGCAGAGCTGAATTTTCAGCACTATTACTGCAGTCTTTAGTGTCAAATAGCATTCTAATATGCTGATTTGCTGCTCAAGAAATGTTTCTTATTATTATGGTCAGTGCTGCAAACAACAGTACTATTACAACTTTTTTGCATCAATATTCATTAATGAATAGAAGGTTCAAAACAACAGCATTTAAAAAAAAAAAAAATCTTTTGTTGCATCAGACTATCAGTTTCTTTCAAAAAATCGTACTGACTCCAATCCTTTGAACGGTGGTGTACTCTATATGAATTTGTACATGTAATATCTAATGTTTGTATTGTTTTTGTAGATCTGCCTGAGGTGACTGGCCTTATGGGGAGTGATACAGAGGACTCGGAGAGCTCTGAACAGCCATCAGTCGACTGAACACACATCTTCAGCTCTGATGCAGAGAGCGTTTGGTTGACACTTACATCACAGTGGTGAAGATTAGAAATCAGGTTTTGGTTCAGAATGATCTTTCACACAGGCCAGTGTTTACTAATGTAATCTATATGGTGGCCACATCTTGACACATGAGAGCCAGATATGTGGTGAATTTTAGGAGGAGATTAGTTGATATTACTCTTGTGTCCTGTATTGTGGCTTTTCATCTCATAGTTCTCACTCAACCCAGCACTCTGCATAGACACTTTATCTGTATTATGCACAATTTTGTCATGTTTATCATTTAAAATTTATTTTTATTTGTGATTTATAAATTTAGTTTAAGTTATTTCAACCAAATCCATAAAAACAAGGGAATTTATTTATAGAAGGACTCTGCAAAACTATTGACATTATTATGACATTAATACAAGATGCACATGTTAAGATGGATGCATCATTTCAGGTTATATATGTAATAAATTCATTTATCTGTTCCATAAGGGAATTCATGAAAAGGGAAGAATTGCTATTTTAAATCAAGGGACATGAAGCCATGTGTTTTCAGGTGTGAGATCACTGTTAGGGACCAGAGAGTCAATGATGAGCATTTTATTGATGAGCTTTTTGTTTTCTTTCATGCTTTTATATATGCATAATTGTTTTCATATGCAAGACAATTGTGTCTGACATGTTTTCTGTTCATATAATTTACTGAACAGAATAAATGTTCTTTATGAACAGACATTTCTGTATCTAGAGTTGATGCATTGTAACTAGTTACTGATTAGCAGTAATGCAGTGTCAGTGTGAGTAGTTTTAACATCTGGTCAGCTGATTTAACGTGTTGCTCAAGACTTTAAACACTTAAGAATAAATTGTAAAGACTGACGCTCAAATGTAACTGGAATGAAGTAGTCAATTGTAGTGGAATAAATCAACAAAATCATTATGTTTGTAAAAGACCATTGTATTTTATTATATTTGATGTCTTCTTCAAAACATTTTAAATAAAAGTTTTTTTTAAATTACACTGCGTTTTAATTAAAAATAGTATTTATGTTTTATATGTTATAAACGTGACATAATATTTATATTTATTCAGCAGGGAATCATTAAATTGAATAAACATTACAGTAAAGATTTCTCTTTCAAATAAATGTTCTTTACATTCTTCAAAAAATCTTTAAAAAATGATAACTGTTTCCACAAAAACATTACACATAAGTAATAATTGATTACAAAAAATATCAGTATATCAGAATGATTTCTGAAGGATCATGTGATACTGAAAACTGGAGTAATAATGCTGAAAATTCAGCTTTGCCATCACCAGAATAAATTACATTTTAAAATATATTAAAATAAAAAAACAGTAATTTTAAGCTGTATAAATATTTCACAGTATTACTGTTTTTAATGCATTTTGATAAAATGAGGTGAGAGAAACTGTATGAACCTGTTATGTAGTTCTTGTCCACAAGGTGGCAAAAGAGTCCAATAGGTGGAGACAGGGTCTGATGTTTAAATGCTAAATAATGCCTGCCTGTTGTGTGCTGGCTATGTTACTGCATTCATTTCATTTCATTATGAAAGAGACTCATTCATTTATTTTAATATTGTACACACATTATTGGTAATAGTAATAAGTTTTTTATTTATTGCTTAAAAATATGAGTATTACAAGAGTATTTTGCTTCAATACATTAGCTGCTTATGATGTCATTTCTCTTAATAAAACAGTGTGGGTAGTGTGTTTGCTTTCAAAAAAACGAGAGGTAATGGGTATGCGATTTTTGGTTATTTATCCAAAACTGGAGTTCATTCGTTTTGTAAATGTGTAAAGCATTTCAGTTACACCTCTGATCTATTCCTCTCCTGTCATGCACAACACCACTCAAAATTGCCCACGGGAAAATCCCATGAAATATTTATTAATAACATCTTTGTTTTGAAGCGTAGGAAATAAATCAAAACCATGCGTTCAGCTGTATCCCATTAAGGGGCAATTATCACTAATTGGAACAGCATTTATAGAAACCACTGTGAATTATCCATTATGTTATTGTGTAACAATAGATTGTTTCAGAGACGCTGTACAACGCAGCACATGTTGTGTAGAAGTTGTCAGTAAAGATGTAGCCTATTTTCTGCCTTTTCAAGCATTTTATTAGTACTTTCAAAGAAACCTTCAGTATTTTTGGATTAGTCTCTGATCTGTGGATCATTTGTGAAAACGTATAACTTTCCCATTGCATTATAAAGAAATAGTTCTCCCAAAAATAAATTTACTTACCCTCCGGCTTTCCAAGACAAGTTTGTTTCTTCATCATAACATATTTGGAGAAATGTAGCATTACATCACTTGTTCACCAATGGATCCTTTGCAGTGAATGGGTGCCGTCAGAATGAGAGTCCAAACAGCTGATAAAAACATCACAATAATTCACAAGTGATTCACACAACTCCAGTCCATCATGATACAGAAATTGAAAAGCTACATGTTTGTAATAAACAAATGTATCTTTTTAGAGTTAAAAAAAAAAAAAAATTCAAAGGAGTCCTTTATCTATTATTTATAATATTGCTTTCTTCAATCATCTCTTTTGAATCAGGAGAGAAATATGCACAGATCAAACACTGTTCACAAGCAAAAACAGTTCAAAACCGCTTTAAACAAATACGTTGGTGGATTTTAATGTGAGAGGACAACAGGGGAGAAATTGTTATTATGGATTATGGACTGGTATTTTTGGCTAGAAGCGTCAGTTTAAAGTTAAAATGCCTTAATGATGGATTTGTTTATTACAGCTTTTCGCTTCACAAGGTAATTGATGGACTGGAGTTAGATTACTTGTGGATTATTAATGTTTTTATCAGCTGTTTGGACACTCATTCTGACGGCACCCATTCACTGCAGAGGATTTACTGGTGAGCAAGTGATGCAATGCTAAATTCTCCAAATCTGTTCTGATGAAGAAACAAACTCCTCTACTTTGTGTGTGTGTGTGTTTGTGAATTATTCCTGTAAGTGCAGTACTGCTGATACACATAAAAAGCATGCAGTAAAACATACAAAACACATTAGTTTGTGCCTCCCGCAGCCCTTAACGCCTGCTGTTTAATTTAGACCAGAATCATGCCATAATCTGCTCCTCATTAAGCTCAAATCTGTTTGCAATGAAGACCAAAATCTACAGGCAAGCCATTCTTTTCATTTGCTTTATTTGCATATTACCATGCAGGTCAGCCAGTATATTTCTAATATGCTTTGTGAAATAATACTAGACTGCTCCCAGAAGATCTGGAACACTCTCTAAAGTGAACTACTAATGGTGCTATTAATCACTGCTTTCTTTCTTTCAGCCTACTTTTCAAGACATTCTGTCATTTAATGGCAAATATAGAGGTTTTATTCTTTCCATATTTAGCCAAGTTTACTGAACATTTAATGTATTATTATTTTGGAAGTGGAAGCAACACTCTAATTTGAGTTTACACTTAAGCTTGCAGATGTATGATGTATGGTCATGTAGTTTTTGTCTTTCTCCAGCATTTATTTTCTTCTGCTCTCAGTGCCTGTGAAAGGGATGAATGAACTTTCTCTTAATGGCCATCGGATGGTGCCAGAACTGCTTGTTTATGAAGGTCGCCATATCGTGATTTCAACTTTGCAACTGTTGTGCAAATATGAGAACATGATTAAAATGTTGTAGTTAATGACTGCATTGTCCAGGTGCAGGGCAGATATGGGTGAATTCTGGAAAATTGAACCATATTTTGAATTCATCCTATATTTATAAAGCCACATTAGATAGGGTTCGTATTAGGGTTATTATAGTCATATAAATGAACTATAATTATTCTAAATTAATACTGGTTTGCACGCATCTTAAGTCTACAAAGATGTCTTTGTAATGAGTTGGTTGGATCATAAGGTGTATATATTCTCAATCTTTGTGATAAAGGCTCACACACCTTCGGCATATTCTCACAGCTGACGAGAAGGGGCCTGTTTTTCACTAACCCTGTTAAAACGCAACACTTTAAAGCCTTTTAGTCAGATGTCACGCAGTGCCCTGTTGGTTAAGGCAAGGGGAAAATCCAAGAGGTGAAACCTCAGAGAGATAATAACACTGGTGTGGTTTTTATTTGGGGGAATCCCAGAGGCCACAATCACATCCATATTGGCAGCAATCAAACATGTAGCAGGTCCTAAACATTTACTGCACACACTCATTAAAGATGATTAAAAACATCATGGAGAGCGGATCAGACAGGTTTAAATGGTGAGGGACATTTAAAGACTTCACAGCCTAATTGAATACAATAACAGGAAACAGAAACTGTTGGTGCAGTAAAAAAAAACACTGTTAAAGAACAAAACATGATCGATCTGACAATGAAACTGAAATTAATAAAGTTGACTGGTATGTAAAAAAAAAAGGGAGAATTTTACGACAAAAGGCCTAAATTAATGACAATAATCAGCCTACAACAGCTGGAAACTTTGTCGTTTCTTTTCTCTGTTCTATTCAGTTTTGAAATAATGACAGTTTCTTCTGATCACGCATTTAGTGCATACAACCTCTGCTTTATTTCTTGTTTGTCTTTTTAGAAACAAAGTTACAGTCAGTCACTATAAATAGAATGCTTCATAGTTTGGAGTTCAAATAAATAGAATGTTTCAAAGTTTAAATAATCGGAATGTTTCATAGTTTAAAGTTCAAATAAACAGAATGTTTCATAGTTTCAGCTCTGTTATTATAGCAGGACTCAACTGGCTTAACATTTAGCCGTGTACTTAAATTCATGTAATGAGCTGAAATAGAGGTGAGTAGAGTGATAAAACATCATCAGTAATAAATTTAGTCATCTTTAATTATTGTTCTCTGGGGTATTGATCGGTTCGCTCAGTGCTTTCAATTTTTTATTATTATTTAAAATATGGCTATATTAATTTTTCATTGTATTACAAAATATGGCATTTTAGAAATATGTATGTTTATTATCCATCAAGCTACTTTGTCCACGGCTATAAAGGTTTGTTTTTCCATCCAAAGACAATCAGTATGGATGAAGTACCGACCCAGGAGGAACACCATGGGTCAGTTTCCAAAAATCACTGTGCAAGTGCACATTTCAGTGTCCCAATGTGTTAAAACACCACTGGTTTGTGGTGCCAATAGCTTTTTGTAAATTAGATGGAAGTGGAAATTATTATAAATAAAAATAAAAGTAGCTTTTTGTAAATTAACTTGTTTTCAAAAACAAAAGTTTTTTAATGTATAATTAAAATGAATTAATGAAAAACAAAAGTTTTTTAATGTATAATTAAAATGAATTTGATGATATATATTTGCACTTTTTGGCAAAATGGCATGAGAGAGTGATAGTGACAGACCCTGTAGAAAACGAGCTGTCAATGCCACATCAGTTGTTATGGAAGGAGGCAGCTCTCTCCTCTAGATATCTCCGCATACTGGACCTCTAACTACCAGGGCCTGGGAAAACCATGAACTTAGTGGTGCTTTCCAAGAATGACATGTATTCATTCTCCTCCTTTAACATGATTCAGGCCCCAAGGCCTGATTATCAATGACTAACATGGTCATATTTCCAATGGCTGATTGTAGAGAATCTCTTTGGACCATGTTGATGCCATATGTTACAAATTGAAGCCAGAATTCAACATTCAGTGCTGAAATATGTTACAAACAAAAACACGGGGAAATTAACTGGAATTTGTCCATGAAAAACTAGACAAATGTATTACTAAACATAAAATACGATTTGAATATTTATCTAACTCGGTAGAGTTTGAAGAAGACAGGTTTGGATTTGGTCACGCATATCTGACGTCTCTGTTGATGTGATTTAGTATCAGTGCTGGTTGGAACCGACTTGTTTTATTTACTGTTGCTGTGGTGGGTGAATAAAAATGAGTGAGAGACGAAGAAAAGAAGAGATGAAGGAGAGAGGAAGAGAGCATGCTGCCACTGGATCGTCACACCCACCACGTGTGTTGTGTTTAGACAGCTGTTGTTCAAACGACCTGCCTGTGGACAAGAAACATGCACTCCACACAGCCGTAAATCATTTCTATTATGGAGTTGGTAAAGCTTACATGGATCTCTGTAGAGCACTTACAGAATTATAATTGTCTCTTCAAAGTATAGTACCATATTATACTCTGACATGCATACATACCTCACTGGATTGGTTTGACACCTCTCTGGGTTTGTAGGTTTTTTAGTACTGATGTTCAAACCATCAGGATTATTTCAAGCGTGAAATAGCTTTTACACAACAGTTCAATAAACATGTAGCTGATAAGTAGCTTACGTTTTAGACAGTTATTGTCGTTTTTTTTTCTCTGCCAAAATATTTCCAAACGAAGGCATAGCAGCAGAACCAGCGGTCGCATGCAACACACAACAGTGGTGTGTTTTATTACTGAATGAATAGGCTAAGTGTTTCTGAATAAAACAGTTGAGTAAATGATTCAATGTACCAATGTGCATACTATCCATTCCAAATTGTATGTGAGATTAGAATAAGTGTCTCAAAGCATAATATGTTAAAAAATCCTCACGGCCCCTCTGACCCCCAAAAAGTGAAATTTTGTCCTGCCCTGGGTGTATAATAAACAAGCAGATTGTCTCTTTGCATAAAATGCCATAGTTTAGGCTATTAACTGTTGTTTCCATTTGCATTATGCACTACCATAAAATGTACAAATCATGTGATGGTACAATGATTATCTATATTCTGTTTAAAAATAAACTGCATCAAAAATCCAAAACACTGCATATTATTTACAAACATCAATTTCTGTAACAATACTAGGCATACAGTTCACAAATTTACTGCATTAAAATCCACACTTGTAGTGAACAACAAAATTTCACAACACTTGTTCATTTATCTCAGGAAACCGAGGTTAGGTTAGTAACCAGAGCGTTCCCAATCGAATGGTCTCTCCCATTGCATCCAAAGGACTCAGAGAGGGCTTCATAAGCCTGAGCTATACAAAGGAGAACCGCGAGGTCTACTAACATAACCCTGTCCTCCATGGTTTTATCATAGTAAAAGTGAAGTAACCATGTTTTTTTGGCAAATTGATTACCATTTGTATAACCACAGTTTTACTACAAATACCATGGTTAAACTATGGTTAGTATAGCAAAACCATGGTTAATTTGTGGTTGCCAGTTTAACTATAGTAACCATTTTTTTTTTTATTTTTTTTTTTTTTTATTTGTAGTAAAACCATGGTCAATTTTCGTAAGGGAGATGTTAACATATATGACCCTCTAACTCTAGCACTTTCTATTCTATTTTAATTCTACTTTATCTATTTATCTTCTTTTTTTATTTAAAAACAAAACAAAAAACACCAGTTTTCTATTTTTCTATTCTATCTACTTGTTTTTCTTTGTGTGTGTGTGTGTGTTTGTGTGTATGTGCGTGTGTGTGCAGACCGCAGCGGAGCAGAGTGAGAAACAAAGAATAAGGTGTGTGTTTAACGATAGATTGTTATAATATCTGCATCTGTGAAGTTTTGTTCTTTGCCATAAATACAATTTACAAAATATTAATCGGTTCCCCATCTACTGAAGCTTAAGTTTTCGCTGGGTTCACACAGGTGTTTCCTTCAGTGAAAATGAAGCACATATGAACGCATACTTTATAAAACGATCATGTTGCCATTTTCATAATAAAATGTAACTTTCAGTGTAATACATTTTCCAGTGCATGTGGCAAAGAGGTTTGCATACGTGAGGTAAGGAATGAGGTTTGTACTAGAAATGCAAACAGTTAAATTTTGTGTGAGTACAGTAAACAGGTGTATATATGTGTGTGTGTGTGTGTGTGTGTGTGTGTGTGTGAGTGTGTGTGTGTGTGTGTGTGTGTGTGTGTGTGAGAGAGAGAGAGAGATCATGAAGACTTGTATTTGGCTTATTCAGTTATATGTTATACCTATCTATGCAAATCCTAGAATCGCCCCTGCCTTGGGTATATAAAATTTAGCTCTATATATATATATATATATATATATATATATATATATATCATACCCTCATTGGGGGCTGAGCCCCCCTAAAATGAGAATCCTAGAATCGCCCCTGGTTCATATCCCAATTGGAACAAGTGTGTTTCAATTTTATATGAACATTTCATATTCTCTCGTGTTCCAAACATGAACCAGCACCGTGTATATGCACATGTCTTCTTCAAATAAAGATGCACAAGGGCACTGATACAGCGGTATGTACTATGATCATGAACTTGATGACATGATGGATTATTGTGATATAGCGAACAATGATATACGTAGAACTAAATTCAAAGAAGAGTAAACAAAAAGTAACTATGCTTTTATTCTTTCTGTTTTAAACTGACGTGTGTCATTTTTTCTGAGAATGTAGTGCTGCTTAATCTGAAAATATTATTAGAACTTTTAAATGTTCTTTTTCATTTTTCATATAGACCAGTATCTCTGCTTAATTATTTCAAATAATAATTTGTCAGAAAATATTGGATTTGTTCATGATAGTTGTTCATATTCTCTTATGATCTTGAGACTTCATTATTATTATATTTTTAAAATATATCAAGGTGGCATATCTACGTTGTTGATGTTTTTTTCTTTCTCTGCTCACGTTTTAATATTTATTTGTCTGTATAATGAGTGTGTTGTAGGTCTGTGTTTTATTGGTTGTTTTCTCCCCTCTTCCCACCCTCTACATTCCCACTTTTCCACAGCTTTACATGCCCATTTCTTGAGTCTTTTTCAAATCTGAGGTGTGAACGACCAGTGCTAAAACAGGGGTGTTTCATGACACTTTAATTACACAGACAAGATCAGCGCCTGCATGGCAGAGACGTCTAAGTTGTAAAATCGAATGAAGGGAGATGGCAACGGCCAGCCGGTGGCCACACAAATCTTGCTGATAGAAATTCCACTGGACCATGCCCAGGAAGAATCCATTCATCTAGTTGAATGGGCCCTCACACCTATAGTAGTGTTGGCTTCGAGTCCACCTAATTCGAGTCCAAGTCATTTCCGAGTCTTTAACCAATCGAGTCCGAGACAAGTCAGAGTCCAAAATGGGCCGAGTTGGACTCAATCCGAGTCCCAAACAGCTGAGTCCAACAAAACTCTATTAATTATAAGTATCTTAACATTGTTTTAACCTTTACAACTAAAAAAACACAATGTCCTTTTAAATGTAACAAAGGCAAGCCTCTATTGCATCTTGCCATTTTGATTTTTGATTAATAATTAGTGTCCTGCTTTGCTTAGCAAACTTAAAGTCATGTAACAGAAGTTATGGCTGAATTGATTTATGTATTGTGACATATTTCAGAGTGAAATAGGTTTTAGAATGTGAAAAATTAAAGTGTGCGACTTGACTTTATTCATTGTTAAAGTAAATTTATAAATTCAAGAGTGGTGGTAAAGGAGTAGGTATCTTGGTGAATGGGACCTTAAAGGGTTAGTTCACCCAAATATTAAAATTATGTCATTAATGACTCACCCTCATGTCGTTCCAAACCCGTAAGACCTCCGTTCATCTTCGGAACACAGTTTAAGATATTTTAGATTTAGTCCGAGAGCTTTCAGTCCCTCCATTGAGAATGTATGTACGGTATACTGTCCACGTCCAGAAAGGTAATAAAAAACATCTTCAAAAGTAGTCCATGTGACATCAGAGGGTCCGTTAGAATTTTTTGAAGCATCGAAAATACATTTTGGTCCAAAAATAGCAAAAACTACGACTTTATTCAGCATTGTCTTCTCTTCCGGGTCTGTTATGAGCGCGTTCACAACACTGCAGTGTAGTGATATCCGGTTCGCGAACGAATCACTCGATGTAACCGTATCTTCGAACTGAATCGTTTGAAACGGTTCACATCTCCAATAAGCATTAATCCACAAATGACTTAAGCTGTTAACTTTTTTAATGTGGCTGACACTCCCTCTGAGTTAAAACAAACCAATATCTCGGAGTAATTCATTTACTCAAACAGTACACTGACTGAACTGCTGACCGAGCCAGATAACGAACGAAACATTGACTAGTTCTCGAGTCAAGAACCGGTTGCATTGGTTTTCGGATCACCAGTAGTGATGGGAAGTTCGGTTCTTTTCCACAAACCGGTTCTTTCGGACAGTTCGATTCAATAAACCGGTTGAAGAAAACTGTTCACCAGTTATTTTGCGCTCGACGTAATGACGTCATTGGCGATGATTGCCCTTGATTCAAGCCTTCGTTTTACCCGCGCTCATAACATTAGCACAGAATCAGTTCAGAATCAATCATCAAGAGAACCAGCTCGGTGCAGACGCGCTGTGTGTCAGTCTGCTTCACGCTGAATCAAGCATGCACAGTATCATCAGCTCCTCGGTTCTCGAACCGGACGCGTCCGACAGAAACGGTTCTTGACTCGAGAACGAGTCAATCTTTCGTTCGTTATCTGGCTCGGCTCGGTGTTCATCTTCAGTTCTCTCTTCACAGCAGTTCAGTCAGTGTACTGTTTGAGTAAATTAATTACTCCGGGATATTGGTTTGTTTTAACTCAGAGGGAGTAGAAAATGCATCTTTTATCTCAATAAAAAAGAAGCTTTGTATCATTTTTACGTTTTTTTAATGAAATATGAATTTTCAATAATCAAAATTAGGTTGTGTCTGATAATTCTATTCAACAGTGTTTGAACCATTAAAGAAGAAACTGCATTTGAATTTCTGGGTTAAAAAAAAATGAATGGACACGAAAGTACACGGATCCCTTAGACAGGGCATTTAGAATTTTTTCTTGGATGAAAATGAGGCTTTGAGGGATAAACCTAGTCTGTATAATGGCACACACTGTGTATAAAAGCCCTACATATACTTTCCATACTTTCCATACGTCACAGGCAACTCACACCTGTTTGATGTGCACCATTTTTGAATGCATTTATAGTTACATTAATTACAATAAAGTACATTATGTAAGGAATAATTGATGACGGGCCATTGAATTATTAAAAATGAATTATTAGGTGTCAGGAGTTTGGACATGTCTGTGTGTTTTGCTCCCCATGTTCTCTCCTTGACCTAGTTTCTCCCTCACATTGATTGTTCATTGATGTCAGGTGTGTCTCATCTTGTCCCTCATTATCCAGTGTATTTAGCCCCAGTCTGTGTTTGTTGGGTCTACCAGTTGTGTACGTGTGTATTTCTTACCTCCCAAGTGTGGATTTACCCTGTGTGTTGGATTTAATAAATGACAGTTTTGTTTATACACAGCTGCCCCGTTCCTTCCAGCAGTGTATCGTGACCCAACCAACAGTTAACCTTGCATTTTTCCTTCCATTTGTTTTCAGCATTTTTCCCCCAGTGCTTTGTTTCCTGTTTTCCCTGTTGTTTCCCTGATGGATCCCCTCGCCACAAGGTTCACTGCCCTCGCCCGAAAAGACCTCTCCCTTTTGAAATATGCAGTTGAGTTCAGCCAGTTCACTGTTGTAACAGCATTTGACAAAGCTGCGCTGAACTCACTGTTCTGGATCAGACCTCAGAACAGTCAACCTCCCAGACTGGAGAGTGTCTACCTCCGATCCAGAACACAGCCAGAGCCCAGCCCACCATCACCCCGCTGTGTGGAGCTTAAGCCTGAGCCATTGCCAGAGAGAGCGACAGTGCTGAGGATCACCCCGGAGCCCAAGCCTGTGACATCAAACCAGGTGCGAGAGCCAGCTACAGAGCTCGCCACGAGGGAGAGTGTCATGGACAGTGAGAGCACGGAGAGGAACTCCGTCCCCTACACCGTGGCTGAGGGTGAGCAGTTAATGGATCTGGGAATGTGGAAGGCTTCTGTTCCTGAGTTTAGCCCGGAAAGGGCTTCTGTTCCTGAATTTAGCCCAGAGTGGGCTTCTGTTCCTGAGTTTAGCCCAGAGAGGACTCCTGAGTTTAGCCCAAAATGTGCTACTGTTTCACTGTACTACCCAGAGAGTGAATTAGTTCCTGAGTTCAGCCCAGTCATTCCTCTGTCAGTCCCGCTTCCTGTGCTGGGAGTCGTAATTTGGTGTGTGTGGGCAGTGCACACCAGCCCTGAAAGCCTGGAGGCTCACAAATGCCCGCCCACTCTCCCGCTCCTGCCTCCTCCACCGCTGTTGTCTGGCAGCCCCTCTGCTCGCCCTCAGCCCATCATCTGTTAGGTGCCAGCTCCTGCCATCCTCCAGCATTGCCGTGGCTGGAGTATCCCTTGACTCCGCCTCCAGCCTTTAAGCCCCGGACTCCGCCTCGGCCTGTTGACCCGTCGGCTCCACCATGACTCCTAGCTCCCTCCTCTCCGCCGTTGCCCATCAGTCCACTGGCTCCACCGGGCTACCTCGTCCCTCAGGTTCCGCTTTGGTCTGTCGTCGACCATCCGTCACCTAGGGTCTACCAGTTGTGTACGTGTGTCTTCCTTCCTTTCCAAGTGTGGATTTACCTTTTGTGTTGGATTTAATAAATTACAGTTTCGTTTATCCACGGCTCCTCCATTCCTTCCGGCAGTGTATCGTGACACATGGTGATTTTGGACCCATAAAAACTATTGCCACAAAGATGTTAGAATTTTTTATTTTTTCGTTTAAGCTAGAAACTGTAAAGCGTCATTGGTTTGTGCAGCTACACAAACATGAACATATCAGGCTTCAGTACCAGAGAAAAACAGGAGTTTTCCCACAGCGTAAGTGACGCAACGGAAAAGACCATTCAATAGGAACTGTGGAAAAACAGTACAGTGGAATGCAAAATGTTTACTGTAAAATTCACAATACTTATTCACAAACAGTCTGTATGGAACATGCAAACACAAGTGACAAGTGATACAAATAAATATAAGTCTTAGTGCTATTGGACTCAAAACACAGCTCTGCTAATCAGATTTGAGGACCAGAATTTAATTTTGTATTAAAAAAGGATTGATGTTGATAACAGTGGATGTGAACACACTGGGTATGTTGAAGTTTTTCCTGTGCTCAAACTGGACTGTTTTAGAGGTTAGGTTTTTTTTATAATAATTTGAGAAAGGAGACAAGAGACAAAAAAGGAATTTATTTGAGTTATGTAATTGTAAATGAAGGAAAAAATTCTATTAAATTATATTTAAAACAAGGGTCACTTGCTGCCCAGTTTTAAAAGTAGTGTATACTAGGTGGTGCTGTACAGTAGAGTACAATAAGTAGTAATTTTGTGTGTTTGTGTGTGTGTGTGTGTGTGTGTGTGTGTGTGTGTGTGTGTGTGTGTACTGTCTGATCATCCCGCAGAGCGCAGAAAACCAATGTATTCTCAAGAGTCACCCAGCAGCTCACTCTGGTGTGTTAATATTTGCCTCATTTTAGATAATTTATCATTGGCTGGAGTTTGTGAGGCTGATGAGGAGCTGATCATGCACGAAGCAGAAACCAGGCTGGGCTTGGAGAGGGGAAATGCACAGCATTCCTCAACGATCCCTACTGAGGACTGGCTGAAAACCGATAGTACTGATGTACAGCGGACGGCACAGCTTTGAGAGCCAGATTCAAACAGCACGGCACGAAAGAAAGATTTAGAATCACTCTCTAGCCCTAACATCATTTTTCTTAATTTCAGTTTAGCTTTAAACTGCTATGCAGAGTTAATTGTATTTATATGAACTTCAAAGTAGGAATATGGGCTTCAGAACAATGATTTAAGGAAATGATTTTTCTCTAATTTATATTTAGCCCCGTTCTGTTCAAAGCACCCACACATCTGAAGCGTCCTGCTTTTGTATGTGTGCACGTTTGTGTGTGATGTTTAACGTGTCAGAAACCATGTGGCACATATCAAGTTGGTTTGTTAAAGACTTAAGGCATGGAAGAGTGTTTGTTAACATTTGTAGTGAGGGATAAATAGTTCCCTCACACCTCCTCTTCTGTGCAGTGGAAGCGAAGGACAACCGATCCCACTCTTTAGTCATTCTGTGGACTAGTACGATGATGGAAAACAAAAACCTACGCCTTCAGTCTCCACCCTTGAAGTGGTCTTTTGGCCATTCCCCTTGATATTGTAGTCAGAGTTTCCAGATTTAAGGAGGGAATTCTTTCCACTTTGAGTCAAGAGTCAGTACAAGTTTCTTAGCGATTTATTTTGACAACTGCATTAGGTAGGAGTTGCAAAGGGGCGGCATTTGTGCGGCGAGTGTGTGTTTGTGTGTTTTCTTAAAGGGAAATGAAAATAATTGTTATGTTATAATTTATTAGCCCTCGTGTCGTCCCAGATGTATATGACTTTCTTTGTTTAGATGAATACAAACAATATTTTTAGAGAAACGATTAATCGAGTTCATAATGCAATTAATTTGAGTTCATAATGCAAGTGCCAGCCTTGTTCCTGGTGGTGCACCAACAATAGGCCTACATATTCTGGATGTCTCCCTTACCTAACCCATACATTTCAGGTATTGGAGTCTCTGCTAAAATGCTGATATGAAACAGGGTTGGGAAACAATAGCTGTGTTCAAAATTGCCCTTTATACCCTCATTCACTATTTCCTATATATTAGTCCACTAATATACAGTAGTCCAGTTGAAGGTGTGAATAAAAACTAGTGAGCAAATTGCTTGCTGAGTAATAATCACGTGAAACTTAGCAAACTGGCAGCTTCGTAATAACTAACAGATTTATCTTGAATGCTGTCATGGAAACTAGCTTGCATAATACCTAAAGGGTTAGTTCAACCAAAAATGAAAATTCTGTCATTTATTACATCCTCATGTCATTACAAACCTGTAAGATATTTGTTCATCTTTGGAACGCAAATTAAGATATTTTGATGAAATCCAAGAGCTTTCTGAGAAAAGAAAAAATTATTTTAATTTTCTTTGTGCTCAAAAAGTATTCTCGTGGCTTCATAAAATTACAGTGGAACCACTGATGTCACATGGACTACTTTAATAATGTCTTTACTATGTTTCTGAGCCTTGACTGTGGTAGTACTCTTGCTGTCTATGCAGGGTCAGAAAACTCTCGCATTTCACCAAAAATATCTTAATCTGTGTTCTGAAGATGAACAAAGGTCTTACGGGTTTGGAATGACATGAGGGTGAATAATTAACAACAGAATTTTCTTTTTTGGGTGAACCATCCCTTTAACTAAACAACTTAATCTATTAAAAAGGAATGTTTAATACCTGTATGATTTTACACTGAACCCACATTGGAAAATGGATGAATGGATGATTGAGTTGCATCTTCTGGCCATCATTCAACACAACACTCACAGTGCATTATGGATGTTCTCCAGCTGTTGATTTTGCATTGGTTCTACACTTTTTATAGCAGTACATTATGAGATTGAATGAGTGCTCAAAATAACGTCCACTATGGTGTCGGACACCAGTACAAATGGCTGTCTCCTCAAATAGAGCCCTGATTAAGTGTATTTCAGATACACCTATTGATCCAAAAATTGCGTTACACTTCACAATGTTTTTTTTTTTTTCTGTGCAACATTGTATACTTCTATCCTTCATGAAAAGTACACAATCTGACACTGACATCCCCATCAAGGGCTTGAGAACCCAAAGTTGTATCCCTAATTAGGGAGGACTGGAAAATGAATTAGGGAATATTGTAAATCTAACATGTAAATAAAACACACATTGGAATTCAGTTGCAGGGCTTGCCGTGGTTGCCCACCAGTGTGTTTGTGAAACACTCTGGCAGAGATCCTGATCAACCCTAATCAAAACCAAATGAGAGAGAGAGCGAGAGAGAGAGAGAAAAAAGAGAGAGATCGAGATTAAGAAAAAAAAAACAAGAAGAGAAAGAGAAAGTGAACATCATTAAAATACTATCCAACGCAATTACCAGCAGATTTAAAACAGATGACTCAAGCATGTTTTTTTCTTACCAGATCAACCAGATTAATTTCTACACTTTAGTTTTTTGTTTACACAGGCTTTCTAACTGCTTCCCGTCTGATTATGATAAAAGTGAATGAAAACTGTAAGTCATCAGTGATACTGTTAATATGATGTAACAGTGAGTCTGTATGTCAACATATGACATAATGAAGTTTGCATATTATGAATACTAGTTTAGGAACCTTTTTTTTTTTATTCTTTTGATCCTCAGAAAGTCTCCTAGAAGACTTCTTAACATAAAGAAGAAAATCACTATATCAAACTTGCTGAATAAAGGGAAACTGCTGCATACCAAACAGTAGAAGATGCAAATCAGCTCTGACTCACTCAGTGCTATCAGATCTAAAGGGTTTGATAATAGCATTTAGTATCATGGAGATCTTCTCGCCACACTGCTAATTAGTCATAATTGCTAATTGGAAAACTAAACTCCAGGGTTCATTTCCACGAGCTGTCAGTTTGCTGCCAGACAGGAAATTGAAGGCAGATTTTCCACGGCCTCCTGACCAGACCCTGTTTGGAGAGAACACTCACATGCATGAGATGTTATATAATTACTATAATTAAATATAAAAACCTAAAATGAAGTTCATATCCAGGAAGCTACTTTTAAACTGTAGCTTGTCAAAGTACTCATGAATTAAAGTTGCTCTTGCAGTTAAAGAATGCTCTTAATATTAACTCAAGGGGGCATATTATACAGTTTAAATGTTTGCGGTTGGTCATTTTTTTTTTCTTAATGTTTTTGAAAGAAGTCTCTTCTGCTCACGGTAGGGCTTCATTTATTTGATAAAAAATACAGTAAAATCAGTAATATTATGAAATATTATTAGTTTAAAATAACTGTTTTCTGTTTAATATTTTTTAAACGTCATTTATTTCTGTGATAAATGCTAATTTGTTGCTAGAGAAACATACTTTTTTATTGTCAGTGTTAAATACTTTTGTGGAACTCATTATTCCTTTTTGTCAGGATTCTTCAATGGGCAGAAAGTTTAAAAGAACAGCATTTGTTTGAAATAGAGATCTTTAAAATGTCTGGTTACACTTTATTTTACAGTGTCGTTGTTACAGTGTAATAATACTCTGTATAATTAATTACTGAGTAATATTACTTAAGTACAAGCATGCACTTACTATATGATTAGGGTTAGGATGAGGGTTTGGTTTACTTGCATGTAATTATGAATAATTTATGACTATAGTATGTAACGTGTAACAGTGACACAAAAATTACACTTTTGATCAATTTAATGCATCCTTGATTAAAAAAAGTATCAAGTAGTATTTATCTGGTGAAAAACAAGATTAAACGTAACATACAAAATACTAAAAGCAATAAAATGAAAACTAAATTGAATCTATTACAGACATTGTAAAAGTTTGTGATTTACCATTTCATTTGGTCATTTTCCAGGGTCTGCTTGTTAATAATTTTCCATAATTTGATCATTTGCTGTCAATGCATTTCTTCAAAACAAACTCAACAAAGTGATAATATGCTAGTTTAACCCAAGTCCCTTTAGTAACAGCGAAGTTCTTTGGTCCAGTTGGGATCATAATTAAGCGTGTAAATCAGTGGAAATTTTTTACCTGCAGCAGGGGGCTGATTGTATTGAATATACGGATGAGTTATGATGAGGCAGCACAATAGCAGGCCTGTTTCTGGTCTTTATGAATGAGTCCACTTAATCAGCCTGGGGAGGAAGGTGCAAAGCCTCTGGGACAGATGCATAATATCACTACTTCCTTCCATAAGCCTATGCTGGAGATTTATGGTGTGGCTACTTTGTTAGAAAAACTCTCTCATGCCGTCTTCCGCCCCAACCTGTTTTCCTTCTCCTGGAGTTTTAGTGTAGTGTTGTTTCCTTCACTCGGGGAAAGAGGGAGTTGCCAGTAAAGCAACAGAGAAGAAAAGGATAGGTGAAGTTCATTTGGGGCACTCAGTATTTTTTTGCTTGTGTTGTACTGGTCCATATAGCATCATTTGGACTTACCTACATCTAGTGCGGTGAATGCAGCATCACACAACAGCAAATATTTTCAGCTACTGATATCGTTGTAAAAATACAGTTACAGAGATAAAGTGAGCAGTTTTGACATGTCATGTGATCTCAAAATGGAGTCTAATGAGGGGACCCACTCAATGTTAAAATTAGTTTTATAAGGCTATTATTTAAATTAAATGTGGGAGAAAGATGGGATGAGAAAAATATTAAATAATTATGCAAAATTAAAATAACAATAAATAATATGCGAGTTATAGTTCTAAATAAAAGATTTATAAAAATATTAATAATGTCACGTTCACATGGACTTTCTGTTTGCACCTTTTCCCCGTTGCCATGGTTTTTGATTTGATTTCATCATCATTCTTCAGGTGTGGGTCATTTGTGTCCTCGTTTGCTGGTGTATTTAAGTTGCTCTCATTTTGTTCCTTATTGCCCGGTCTTGATTCTGCAACTTACTTGTGTTAAATCGAATGTATGTATGTGTTGCTTTTTCTCTCATTGTGGATCATAACCCTTCGGATTATAATTTGTAAATTATAATAATTTACAAATTATCTGTAATAATAATAATAATAATAATAATAATAATAATAATAATAATAATAATAATAATAATAATAATAATACATTTATACATACATACATACATACCTTATAATAAAAGAGCTATAATATACAATCAGTAATAATAATATGAATATGATATAAAAATAATCATAATAATAATGCTATATAAGATCTATGATTTAAGATCTATGATATATAATATATTGTTACGGTCCAAAACTGGCAAACCCACATTATATCAATATCTATATTATTATTAATTGTATTAATAATAATAATAATAATATCATGCATCATGTAAATATATATATATATATATATATATATATATATATATATATATATATATATATATATATAAATATAAAGATCTATAATAATAATATGTAAATTATAATGATACATAAATGGTCTTTTATAATAATAATAATAATAATAATAATAATAATATCATGTTTTCTAAATGATAAATAAAAATCTATAATAATAATAATAATATGTACATTATAAGGATACATACTGTATATGGTCTATAATAATAATAATATGTAAATTATAATGTTACACATTTGGCCTATAATATACAGATCTATAATAAAATCTTTGACCCGCTGAATTATAGAGTCCCATCACATCCATTAAAATGGAATCTCATCTCTGATGCCTCCAAATGTTAATTATTTTAAAAAATAAATAAATAAAAAATAATAATTGACCGACCTCTTTATTCTCAAAATTATTCATTATTCCAACTACTTCAGATACACAAAATCCAAAATGGAGAAAGCTTAAAATGTTTTAGTTAACTTGTGCTCCTTACAGCTATTAAATCATTTCTGATATATATTTCCTCCAATATGGACCATTTATAGTTATTTATAGTCTTATTTATAGTGTCTGTGTATCAGAGAGTGATCAGTAATGAAGCGTGATAAAGAGCAAAATCACTGCTGACTTGTGGTTAAAAAAATGAGAGTCAGACAGGTCCGTGTGGGGAGGTTTCCTCCTCTGGGAGAGAGCAGAGAGAACAGAGAGTGAGTGGCCAGAGAATGCTGGGATTGTTTGCTTTGATGATTTCTGGCTCCGAACTGCTCCAGTAGGCATTATCAACCTCTCCAAAAGGCAATTTGGAAGACTTCCATCAAGGAAAGGAGAGGTTGTTCGAGGACAGAGCATTAGAAAAACAGTTGAAATTCATTTTAATATTCTGTAAACTACAATATATTGATCAGACTGGACCAGTGTATCTCATGAGGTCAGGAGTGGCTTCTTTTGGGGCTCTCAGAGCATATTTTTCAGTGCTTGAGGATCACCACGGTCATTTTCAGGGCTGATGGATGTTCGTATGGAAAAAAACATCACCAGTGTTTCGGCCTGTTTCATGTCCAGCATTCATCATCTCTAAAAAATTCAAAACAACGTTCAAAGACTCATAACTTCCACAATCTGGAAAGCCATCTTCAAGTAACAAGCTGTGTTTCTCTAAGATCCTGATATATAATTCATTTGAAAAGCACATTTTATGTTTATAAATTTTATTTTAATTTATTTTATTATATTATTTTGGGCCAAGCTCAAGTATATCACAAACAGGTTTACTGAAGTTGTAAAACTGTCCTCATTTACGTGCCCACATGTCAATCCAAACCCACATGCTGTTATTTTAAATTGCATCTAACTCGTGTTCGCGTCCAGAATTGGGAAATAGTGTTTTGTGTTTGGGTTAACTAAAACTACACTACCTTGGGTTACTATGTATTTGAGTCAATGATATTTACACAACATTTTTAAATCTGGACGTTGATGTCAACAAAATATTTGGTGGGGATGAAAATTATGAGTAATGATTTCATTAATAAAGAAACTTAGCATCAAAAGACTATATTACATTAGCATTACTATGTTACTTTCATGAACTACAATTTTTTTTTAATGTGTATTTATGAGCATGTTTTTATTTCAAATATAAAAAAATCCATTAGAAAAACAACAGAAATCAATTTTAATATTTCATTATTCATTTAAATATTAAAAAAACTGAAATTAATTTTAATATTTCATTATTTAAAATATTTATAAAAAAAATTATTTAAAATCTTTGAAACAATACAGCCTACATTTAATTGAGAAGCAACACTGAATAAGATATTAAGACTTTCCAGATCTTTAATATAAGTGTATTTTGTCTTACTATACTGGCAGATTTTGTCCATGCTACGCTCATTTTACGGGATAAAACTTACGCACGTCATAAATTCATTCTGTGGTTTTTGGTTGATGTTGGCGTGAGGACAGTAGCGATTTTTTTCTTTCTGTTTGTAATGATTTTTAGCCATTTTTTCTAGAAAATACGTTTTTAAAAAAGTAATTAAGAAGCCCATGATTACAAGAACTCTGTGCCTTCTCAAATCTATGGTAATTATATATACATATATATATATATATATATATATATATATATATACATATATAATTCCATTAAAAATGAAAGTCTAAACATGAAACCATAACCCATGTGGCCATCATAATAATTGATTTTTACACTGTATTCATTTCCCTTTGAGATTATCAACACAAGAGTTTCAGAAAGCAAAAATAATTATTACTATAAGGAGCAGCTATACATAAGAAAAGTGTATTTTTCAAAGGTAACCCTGGAGGAGAGATCAAACTGCAATTCCAGCCAACTCTAGTTTAACTGAACCCCCACCCCATTCTCTCTCTCTGCCTTTCTTTCTCTCTCTCTCTCTCCCCCTGACTGTCTCCTTCTTAATGGGCTCCAGATGTGGAGGTTGATGGGGGTGAGCTGTCCTTCCATGGGGAGGCTCTGTCAGTGGGCTGCAGAGGGATGTGGGGGTATGATCAGGGCCGCTGGGGCTCAGGTCAGAGTTAGACGACATCTGGAAGCACTTGGGGTCAGCGAGCCCAGGCTGTGAAAGGTAAGATGAACGCTCATGCGGGGGGACAGAGGAGATAACATGAAAGTTGTTTTTTCTTTCTCTTCTAGTGGGTTCCTCAAACAACTCTCCTAGGGACGTGAGCAAAGCTTTTTCATTATTTCTATAATCAAATGTGTGAACAAACATATATGAGTGTAGTAGCCCACTTGAGAACATTACGGGATAAAACTTAAGCACGTTTTAGAGTCATAAATTAATTCTGAGGTGTTTGGTTGATGTTGGCGTGAGGACAGTAGCGATTCCGTCCAGCTTTCTGCATGTGTCGTTAAAGATCCTCCAACCAGAGACTCACTTTGTTAAGAAACCTTCAAGGCCCATCGACCTTGATATAAATGGTTCAAAGAGGGTTGTGTCAAGCTTTCGGAATATTAGGAAATGGCTCCCTCTCCAAAGTGAACATCCCGTATATTGCAGGTCCTCCGAGGATGGCTGTATTTGGAAAGGGTTTGACTCATGAACTGCTTGGATCATAAAGATTCCGCTGTTAATTGAATGGAACGAGCCCAGCTTGTGGGCAGAAGCCACATGAAAGGGATTCACAATTGTAATAATGAGTGGAATTTTAATATAGATGCATCATTTTAAAAAAAAGCTCAAACTAGGATTGTTGAGAAACTCACTTTTTGTCCATCAGCGTTAACTTGGGAGAGGTCAAACAATTAGGAACACACACAGACCTCATCTGGACTTATTGAATGCAAAAAGGCTGCTGCCAGTTTTTTTGGAAAGCAACATAACATTAAATAAAAATTAAGTGACAATTTATTTATCTATCTATAATATTTATATTAAGATTAGCTAAAGATTACAGTTTGTCAGATTATTATTTGTATTTATATACTTCCTTTCAGAGGTTTAGGGTCTGTTAGTTGTTTATCCTCTTATGATCATTAAGGCCACATTTATTTAATCAAAAACAATAAAAACAGTCATACAGAGAAATATTACTACATTTTAAAATAACTGTTTTCAATTTTTATATTTTTTGTGGAAACCGTTACACATTTCTTTCAGGATTTTTTTTGATGAATGTAAAGTTCAGTGTGTCCTTGCTGAATAAAAGTATTAATTTCATAATAAATAAAATCTTACAGACCCAAAACCTTTGAACAGTAGTATAGATTAAATTGAAATGACCGTTAGATGAGGTAGTCTAAATGTAGAAAATGAGCATGCAGAATAATATTGACCAACAATTTAAATATAAAAATTCTCTAATATTAGCCCATGACCAATACAGTACTGATACATTGTGCTTCCCTTTCTGACACTTTTAAAGAAATATTAAGCATCTCAAAAGCAAGTATCCCAGTGCAATAACAACTAATAATTTCATCAATGCTGTGTGAGAATCTCGTTTTATCCCACGAAACATGATGTCAACACATTGTTGGGCCATATTTAAAGTTACATTACAGTGATGACAGCCGACAGATTTCTTTCACGGAGCTGTGACTGACAGATGAAAAGAAAAACAACTCACCGGCTCACCGCCTTCCTCCAATTGACTGTCTCTGAGGTCACTCGAGGTCACATGTAATCAGCAGACCAAGGGAGCCATCAGGTACATAAACAAGCCAGTGTCAGCCGTTCAAAAACAGCCCGCGGCCACTTAAACTCAAACGATCGCTTCCTGTGCCATAAACAGACTGTTTTGAAAGCAAACATTCCTGTTCAACAAAAATTTAACAGCGCAGGGCCTGAAAACTGCTTAAAGGAATCAAAGACTCCATCATCAGGTAGTAAAATGCACAAAATGCTCCTGTCAGCTGATTTTTCTCTTCAAACATTAAAACCTTTTCAAATCCAAAGCAAATACACAAGCACTTTAATGGAACGATAGCTGGCAGGGGAAGGACAACAGTGCTAGAAGTGTTTGGATCTCATTGTAAATGGCCAGTTTGATTAGCGAAATTTTGTCATTTCCTTGCTTTGCCCTGTATACCTTAGAAAAGGCCGAAGTGGAGTGGAAAACGGGTGGAGAGGAAAAGAGCCGCAGGAATTTTTGCAAAGCTTTCTGCTGTTTCTCACGAAGCCCCAGGAGTCCCGACGAAGAGTTATTTTACAGTTTAAAGTTAAATGCTCACACAGAGAGGAGGAAAGAGTAACAACTGTCTATGGGAGCCTACAAACACACTTTGAGCAGTTCAGCTTTGGAAAAGCACATCTGCGCTCGTGTCTCTAACTCTCACCACTCTTGGGTTTCTGAATGATTTCACCTGCCTTCTATTGCGTAATAGTGTAAATTAAATGGGCCAATAGTGTTTCATTTTAAAACATTTTCTCCAAGGCTGTAAGTACATAATGTAATGGGATTTAATATCTGATATGCAGAACTGTTGCCGGTAACAGAACAAACCAGAGAATAAGAGCAGACTACATGTTCAAAAATGAGCACAGTTGTGATAAAAACATGGTCAAATTGCTGCAGTGTTCTCTGGCAGGCCATAAAGATGTTTGAGGACACTCTAACCCTGAAACGCAATGCTGTTACACTGCTTGGACATCTTTATTGCAAAGAAATATTACATGTTTAGATATATTTAGACAATATAAAAGGATAAAATCAACTAGGCTCCAAATTCATTGCTTACATATATGGCTAGAGTTCTGTATATGCCAAAATGAACAAATAACCCCGGCATGTTTTAAACTGAAAACAGTAAGGAGTGATTTTAGAGTACGGTAACAATGGAGCCAAATTTCACCCGGTTCCAAATAATCAAAATATCCAAATCCCAATTTGTGGCCTCAGTGCATATTTATGAGTTCCAAGGAGAAATCAAGGGGAAATCCTAAAAACTTCCCAGATGTCCACAAGATTGTAGTATATGGATTCCACAGAGGTCATCGAATCCCTGTGGTCAGCAACGGTCTCGAGAAAGCAATCTATAGAAAGCCACGGTCTTCAAACGGGATGACCACACTCTGCTGCCACAGTGAGTGTGAACAGAGAAAGTTTCCATTTTGTGCTTTCCAAAACTGAATTTTCCCACATGCCAAGAACATGACAGCCTTATGTAAATCATTGGTTTAGGAAAGCTCTGTACCTTGAAGAAATTCTCCTTTGCTGCTTTTTCTCGATGGATAAGAGTAAAACACATATAAGAGGACAGAAAACAACAGTTATGTCAATAGTTTTGTCGGGACATCGGGATTGTTCTCTGACATGAGTCTCTGACAGCCCTGCTGTCCGCTTCAGTTGACGGTGGGTACCTGGTTCAGGCTGTATTCTTTGGCCTTCAGTCTCAGGTTGGCGATACTGCTGGCCATATTCATGCCCTGGGCTGTGTTGTTGGTAGCACATGATGGAGAATAAGATGCCATGGCGCTGTAGGGAAAGGGTTAAGTTGTCAGGATGAGATTTCATATTTTCCTTAATAATAAATAATTCAATGAATGCATGCATGCTCTGTCTCTATTCATTTTATTTATGTTTGTGATGAAAATGCAGCACTAATCTGGGGGTTTTATGACTTCATGCGTATGGACGCCGTGTGTGGCACCAAATTTCTGAATTCAAAAAAATAATTTAATATTTTAAAAGCATTAATTTAATCCTTTTAATAATTTGAACTCCCTCATTTTGAATTTTTTATTTTTTTTTACAATAACAAAAATACCAAATTGTATGATGGTATTTTCCCTAAAAATGCTTTTTACCCAAGCTGTAAGGTTTTGAAATTTTTAGTTATGTATCACTGATGTAATTTCTGCCAGTGGAGTTTGCACAATTTAGGTCCATGTAAATAGTATTTTATGGATAGTTGGATATATATTTACACTTTTATCCAAAGCTACATGCATTGCAGATATTTGTGTAGCACTTTGCAGTAAGCTCCCTTTTGTTAACATCTGTTAATGTATTAACTAACAATATGCAATACATTTGCTACAGTATTTATTAATTTTTGTTAACGTTATTAACATTGATGTTCATTAGTCAATTAAATAATATTAACCGATACAACTTTTGATTTTATTAAATGATCAAATTAACTAACATTAATTATGCATTATAAGTATTTTTCATTGCTTGTTCTTGTTAACTAATGTTAATAAATAGAACTTTATTATAAAGTGTTTTTGTATAGATTATTGTATAGATTTGATCTAAATCATGCATTCCCTGGAAACTGAACCCTTGACCTTAAGTCAAAGTAACATTTTTAATGGTTATACTTTTGAAATGGTGCAATAGTTGAATATTTTATACATTAATTCACAAGTAAATTACTTTAATTTACATTTTTAGTTAATTGAGGGATGACAGGATTATATTCATGCCACACACGCTATCCACCAAGAATACTCTTATAACTTCTGCACAATGATGTCCACACCAACAGAAACCGCAGAATTGGTAATGGTAATGCATGCAGAGACATAAAAAATTAGAAAACCAATCTAACCTGTATGATGGTGAGCTGCCCCAGGACAGGTAGTCATTGGGTCTGGGAGCGGGTCGTGGGACAATGGGCTGCTCTACGGCTGTTACTTCTCCTGAGAAAGACTTGAGCAATGAGGCGTTTTTACTGGCCAGCATTGCACGTTCATTTCGCCGAAACTTAGCCCGCCGATTTTGAAACCACACCTAGAAAATCATGAAAGGTGCTCAGTTTGGCATATATAGTAGAACAGCTTTACCATCAGAATGGAGCATTATGAGAAAGTAAAGTATAGGTATGCATCACTGCTCCATCCACATGAATAGACCATTTCAGGATAAAATAGTTAACCTGCACTCGAGCTTCAGTAAGGTTGACCCGGCGTGCTAAGTCCTCCCTGACAAAAGCGTCGGGGTAGTGCGTCCTCTCAAACACTCTCTCTAAGGCCTGCAGTTGACTGCTGTTGAACGTGGTCCTATTCCGCCTCTGTTTACGCTTTTTCTTTTCCTCTGAGTTGAGTTGCTCATCTAGGGGGGCAAGCACAAGCACACACACACGAGGATGACATGAATATCCCCATTACTCATTAGGCTTACAGCCTGGAAAAGGATATTACATTACATTCATATGGTTACGGTTAAGTTAAACTAGTGAAATAGTGTTTGTTATGGAAATTCAATAAAAAGATCCAAACATTTTTATTTTAAGAAAGAGATGGTGTAAATAACTGTTTAATGGACAATCGGCTCAAAGAGATGCAGAGTTAATACAGATTTTCTTTTTCTGTTTGATTATACTTCAGTCATGAACCTTTCTAAAACAGGATCCTACTCAAAGCTTAAAGAGTGTGTAAGCAGGACAACTGATCCTTATTTATAAAAATCTGCTAATTTTCTTTTTAAACATTATCAACACAAAAGTTTTAGGTGAATAACTCGGCCTGCCATAATATTCAGTTTGAGGTCAATATGACCCTAGACCCTTCCCCAAATTGTGTGTGTTTATTACTTTTATTACATTTTATACTTTTTAGAATTTTTAACTTAATGATTCTGATGCTTTTTATGAGCAATGTGAAACATGTTTGATGTAAGTTAAAGGAAGGTTAAAGTCTTCTACTTTCTTTCTAAAATTATTCTGGCTTCTTCTAGTAGTAAAATGCCAATTATAATGTCTGGGCCTGTTTTGGTCCGGGGAAAAGCAGATCGTTGCAGACTCACTCCTCTTTGGACACATCAATCAGTTCTTAAAATCGCTCCATAAAACTTCCCAGAGAGGGAGAAAATACCCCAGTGACGAATTGATTCGCCCCAATTCCTCCAAGGCCGTAAAGTCAAAGCAAAGTTGAAAGAAGAGGTTATCAGTGCCGGGCCCAGAGCATGAACAGCTCTAGATGTCAAAGCTGTGTACTTAGTGACAACGAAAATCATCTCAACTTTATCGTCTTTTATTAACTAGGCGCTTAGGCCTATATGAGATTTATCTTCACTTCAGTTATGGTTATTCAGAAGTCTTTTATCTTAATATTATAGGCTACATCTGAAGTAACATCTGAAATGTTGAGTAAAATGTTGCTAGACCTAATTTTATATTTTCCCTAAGTATAGAAAACGCGCCAACCTGTTAACTTATTATTATTATTTTTTTTTTTACGTTTATTTAGTTAGCTACTTATTAAAATAAATTTTGTTTTAATCTTAGTGGCTGGGTTAATGAAAAAAAAATATGCATGTGCAAAAAATGAAGCCTATCATGTAGACAAACAGGCCTAGTTTTCGCAAAAACAAGACTGTAATGGTGGCATTAGTAAGAGGCTTGTGCTTACAATAATTTTCGTTATGTTTCAAATTCAAAATTTCGGATATGATGCCTAACAAAATACAAAGTTCATTCTAATAAATTATAGTCTACATTCAGTCTTGAAAATATTGTCTAATTTCATATATGTTTAATTTACGATTTGAAATAATCATTTTAGTGACTCATTCATAAAATAATTAATTCAATGCAACTTTGGACTACGTCGTTAAATCTTTAAATAATCCTAGAATATTAAACCTATCTATAGGGCCTATTTCTTATTATGAATTTTGCGGATCCTATCACTCGTTTTGTTGGCTTCACTGAGAAGAAAATAATAAATAGCTCAAAATGGGCCTACTATCAACATTATTGGTCTACATGCATGACAGTATGCAGACTTACAGTCTGAAATGTTTGCAAAATAATAACTTTTTAAAAGTTTATTTTGAATAATTCTAACAAACTTTTAGCTATAATGAAAACTATAGCTATAGCCTATTATAACCCGATCTAAACGCATATGGAGTAGCCTAGATGATGCAGAACGCAGTCGTGTCCTCTTATAAGCGCCTGTATAGGCTACACTGAGGTGGGTCATTGTCACACATCTGCTAACGTGACAGTTTTCTGCACGGTAACACATTCATGTGTTTGTGTTGTAGGCCTGCCAATTAAAGATCATTAAAATCTAGGCTATAATTTAATTGCATTCACTGAATTATTATTATTTTTTTTATTTATTTTTTTGTAACTGGGAAAACCTTAAACAGAAGTCATTTTCATGAAATAGCCTAATTTACTCTTTTCCCTGTACGATTTTAAATTAAAAGTTAAAATCGTTTCTTACTAAATTAGGAAAAATCATTATCATCCGGATACTTAAATGCTACGAATGTTTTGCGCCACTGCATGAGGATCATGTTTTGCTGATGGACTTACTCTCCTGCTGTGTGGTGTCGCTGCCGCTGGTCAGCCCCGGAGACTCCAGCATACTCCTGCCCGCCTCTCCTGCGCCCTCCTCCGCTTGAGCTCCCACCATCTCCCGCGCCTCCTCCAGATCCAACAGGTGGCTCACTGAAAAGTTCTTCTTCGCCTGTAAATGATCCTGATTTGCGGTGATCGGACTCTCCAGTCGGTTAGGTAGCGTGGCTTGTCTGTCCATTACATGAGCATAGCTGGAAGTCATGACGCAAACTGACGAAACCCAAGATATCCTCTACCTATAACCAACATGGGTTAAGTCTTGACCATAAACAATCACTCTGTGCTCGACAAATAGATCGATTTAGATTTTTTCATCCGTAGTTCAGAAAGCGTCATGTGGATCCAAACAAGCGTAATTACCGTTCTTTTACTGGACTTTATAGAAAAAAAGGCATCACCGAAACATCTCCAATTCAAGAACTCCAAAGTCTTCGCCTTTTACCCGATGACTCCCTCTTAGTTTCTGTAACAGAGACGTTCCCCTCTCGTTCCGAGAGTGAGGGAATGAGTGAACTGGCGAGAGAGGTTTGATGGCACAGAGGAGCGACTTACGCCCAGTAGTAGGAGGTCAGACGAGCTCCTCTCCGCTTCTTTCTCCGGTACTTAAAACGGCTCACACTGGCGCTGAGGGGGGAGTCTGAGAGCAAAATACACGAGCATTTGAAGCCCTGGGGAGGGATGATAGACATACAAGAAGCCCTAATTACCTGGCAATGTTTTTTGTCGGCGTTTCTAGCGTTTAACGAAGTCATATCTCTTTCTCCACCCCCAACATCCCACTGAAATACTCAACGTGACATGATATTTTTTTTCTAAACTAAAAAAAATTCAATAAAAAAACCAAAAAAAACAGAAACTAATACACTAAAAAAACATAAACAAATACATAAAAATTACATAAACAAAATAATGACCAATTAAAAAATTAAAATAATAAAATATATGTCTAATGAAAATTTGGCATAGGCGTATTTGCCACTATTAATATTATTATTATTTATGCAAGTCAGTTGTTGCATTTTTGTAGTCACACTCAACCAATGGGATAATAACCAACATTTAGGAAGCCATTTTGTTGTCATGTGACAAGAAAACAGACCTCACGATTTTTAATAATAATAATAATAATAATAATTTTATATATATATATATATATATATATATATATATATAATATATATATATATATATATATTATATATATATATATATATATATATATATATATATATATAATATTATTAATATTAATATTAATATATGTATTTTCTTTTTTTCTTTGTCGACTTTGTTTTAAACTAGATTTTTAAAACACTTAAAAATACCTTTGTTGATCAGTAGTCTAATTGTCATTGACTAAATGCTGTCTAACTGAACAGTCTCTTTGCAATGATCTCAGTTACTTTTTTCTTTCCCGTCTGAATAAAATAGTCATCCTAAATTATATGCTGTGATCTCAGACAAGTTTGAATGAAGGGACAATGGCCTTGTGAAGCTTAGCCTAAAATCATATTAACACGAACACTCAAAACGATCAAAGTTACTCACTGGCAAAGCTATTGGATAATATGAGTAGGCCTATCGTGCGTTCTAGGCTGTTGGTGTCAGTCCATGATGTGACACTAAAATGTTGTCCTTTTTGAATCGGTTTACAGATGATGTCGAAGCATTGCGTGCTCTTTTAAAGAGTCTCTCGACAGGAGGGGATCGAGCTCTACATGTGTCGCAATGACATGAGTTCAGGCTCCAAGCTGCCTCCGTCAGTCTCCTAGGTCTGGGAAAAGAACACTTGATGCCATCAAAGGGGCGCAGATTGAATCCAGATGTGCAGTGCCTCTCTCGTTCTTTCCGTGCATTTAATTAAAGAGCTTGGATTGAGGAGATCTTTCTTCATCATTAGTTTTCCCCCAAGATCCCATTTCTCCCTCGAAGCCCAGCTCGCTGCCCTGTGCCAGCGCGCAGCTTTGCTTTTATTATTATTATTTTACTCTGCCCATAAATCTGCCACATATCGAAACCTTGAAACTTTGTGAAGAATGAAAGTCCTTGCCTCTTTAAGGAACGCAAAACTAGGCCCTTATATAGCAGGATTAATTTTTTTTATCAGCCTCCGTAATTTTCTTTATGAGAAAAAATACATTTATGCACTAAAACAAAATTACAGTAATAAAAAGTCAACGTCTATAGCAACCTCTATATTTCCCTGAAAAGTAGCCTAGGCAATAAACTGTAAAATGAACTGGATAAAGTAAAAATAATAGGCTTACCCTGGAACGATATTAAAACATTAAATGTTTGCACTGGGAAAAAAAATGACAACGGTCATTTAGTCATAAATGAGCTGTATTAAAATGAGGTGGGTTTTATTTTGAGGACATCAGTTGCCTTGCTTTCATTATTGGAAAGTTGCAAGAAAAGGTCATGCGGGAAAGATCGCACTGACAGCAACAAAAAAAGATTTGATAAACTGAGACGATCATAACGCTCATTTCATCCGCATTAAACGGAAAACAAGGCAAAATAAATATATTTGTATTTTGTCATTATGTTTTATTAAGTCGTTAACCGCATTATAACTCAGAATAACTAGCTAATAATAATAATAATAATAGCTAATAATAATAATAATAATAATAATAAACCGATTTACAGCTGAATTAAATGAAAATCGCATAGGCTATTAGAAACAACAACCAACATAATTAACGATAGGCCTATATTTTTATAATACTATAAACACAAATATATTTTAAAAAAAGATCAGTTTATAGATGATATAGCATAGTGCAATTTGGTTTATTGACAATAACAGATGTAAAGTAAATAATGGAACTAAATTATTATTGCCTCAAGAATACATGAATAAAAACATGTTGCAAAGTGCATTTCAGAATTACAACCAATACGAAATTTGCTTCGAATAAATAGATAATTAAGGATAAAGTTAGTAATTAGGAATAACACTACTTGAACATTTGGATTGATAGCCTACATAAAAAAACTGTCCCAATCACCGTTAATTCATGCACCCTATGGCTACATTTTTTTTGATATCCTACATAGTTTATTTAATAAATCATAATTAAAGTAGCTATGCACGTAGGCTAAATCAACTGTATTAATATTAGATTTGATTCTAATATTGTTTCCAGTTTTTTGTTTTATTTTATTCAAATTAACTTTTTTTTCTTCCCCCAGTGTAGGCTACTGTCAACAACACGGAGGGCAGCAAGTTTCATGTAAGCAACTCCGTTTTGTTGCAGCTTTGCATGGATCATTTCTCACATGGATCATATCACATGTCCATCTAGGATTATAGAGCTTAATTGGCGGATCATTAGGATAATTATTATAATCAGACTCGAGGATCCTCTTGTAGTTAGGGCTCGTGCCGAATCCTTCATAATGATGAAGGCCTACTGCCTCAGTGGACCTCAGCATGCATTACAAACCTATGTGCACACCTTACACAACATTTGTTTTCAGCATCGGGACATTTTCTCATAACATATCACGTTACTCATATAACGAGCACAGCAAGGAAAGAAACAAGGGCCTGAGAACGAACAGTTTTATCATATAAACAGAATAGATGCACATTAAATTATCGGAATGTGCCTCACATTGAAGAAAAATCTAACTTTAGTAAAGCCTGCACCTGACTATAAAATCACTTAATTTGGAGTTCAAAGTTTTATAGTCTCCCTTTACAAATATGAACTTTTAACACTATTTTTTTATATAGTCCTACCGTTAAAATGAAATGCTAAACATTTCATAAACCGCAATTAAATGTCATAAATGACTTGCATTTTAAATTCTGCAGCTGTCCTGACTTTAATTCTTAACCTAATATACAAGATATAGATGTCTAACCTTCCCTTACACCGCGCGAAAAAACATGTCCAGTAGTTATTAATGATTTATTGTAATCCAATTATTTTAACCCACTTCGTTTACATACTATGTCAAAAGCTACAATCTATAACTAATGCGTGGCCAGCGGCGTTAGTGCTCTGTATTTATCTCACAGTCTTTTTTACGTCTCATGTTACACACTTTTCCAAGTTGTCTGGAGAGGAACCCCACTAAATTAAAAGCAGATCCAGAGGAATGCTGCTCTGTGAAGATGAACTACTGCTAAAACAGGCATGTAGTCTCATTTACACGTCTAAAACTCGCCTTCTTTGTGAGGATGATATCTGAAATTATTCTGCTTAATCCTCCTTTAAAAAAGTATATATTTACAGGGAAACAAGTAAAGCACCTGCCTTGAAATCTTTTTGTTTTTGACTGAAAAGGCAAATTTATGAGGATATGAATAGAATATATTTCAGGTATAATCTTATTAGACTTATTTATTTATTATATTGCATTTGCAATCTATCTATCTTAGGGAAATTAGACCAAATGAAACTAAAAAACTAGACTAAATAAATAAATAACTTAATTTGTTAATATTAAAAGATAAAAAATATCCTAAAACAATTATAAAATGCCGAACACTGATGATACAGGAATGTGTCTAAAATGTTCCTACTACTGGCCAGTAACCACTCTAAAAAAAAAAAATTACCAAGAAAATGCCTGATCAAATCCAAAACAAAAAACAGATCCCATACAGAGATCAGTCTTGTGTTTTCCTGTTCTCTGGCGATCGGGCCAACATCCCTGCCTGAAACACACACAACAATGGTCATTTCCTTCAAATTATCCCCTCGGTTGTCTTAGTTCATAATATATTGATTGTCTTGGCCTGGACAGCCGCATTGAAGCACCACTTCTTCACATTCCAGAAACCTCAAGGGACTTAAAGCTGTTTGGAAATTAGGCTCATTCTTATATTAACCCTTTGACCCTGCCGGCTGACGGGCTGAGGCTGTGAAGAGGAAGGCCAGAGTGGTTAACTGATGGCCATCGCTGAGGGGAGAGAGCATGAAAAGATAAACAAAATTAAGAGCAGTGATGAATATCACCTCTGAAGGAGCGAGAGGCCGGGAGAAGTAGTCATTTATTAATGGGAAGTGTTAGGCCATTAGCCCAGTTATTGAGTGATGGGCCAATGGTAGGCTCCTATTGCAGGTCCTCATGGAGAACTGTGATCATAGTAGTGTTGGTCTGCTTCAGCTTTTCCCAAACGCAAATGTAAGTTGACTATGCAGATTGCAACTGTAATCCAATTTTCCCTCATTTGTCTATTAAATTCAGATTTTATCAGCAGGCTTGGTTCTGAAATCAGAGCCTGCTTTCCTCTTTTGGCATTTGGATGGTTGTGGTTTCAGAAAGGAAGATGTGAGACAGTTGATGTGGATGTGTGTATTTGGGAAAGAGAACGCTTAAGTTAGAACTTTAAAACAGTCCGTTGACACCCAAGGTCCAGCTTCACAGAGCTGCCTATTAATAAAGTTTCCTGAAACTTTACTAAACGGCCATTAGTCACAATATGAAGAGTTTCTCTGTGCCAGACTGTGCTGGCACAAAAATGGGCTCTGATAGAAAACACATGGGCTGCAAAAGATGGAGGGAGCCCATCAATGAAAATATGATAATTGTGTTTCTAAGACTGAATACATTACTAGTATGTCAAGACAAAAGACACATTCAGGCCAAATCCATAAAGTCATATTTCTTTCCAAAATGATGCCTAAGGAAAAATGTCAAATCAATTTGTAACGGCACAATGAGAAGAAGCAAATATGGGATATTGGCGAAGGAAGACTGTATTATTTCATTACTTGGGATTGACGAGATTAAATAAATAGAAAACTGTGAAAAAACTACTTTATTTGATTTTATTCAATTATTATCACAGCATCACAACACTGGCACTGATGAAGGGTTAAGCCCGAAAATGGTTTGCACACTTTTTACTTTGCACCTTATTTGTAACCTCTGTATAATAAATTCATATAAGCATTTTGGCCTATTTTTGGTGTGCGGATCTTATTTGTTTTTGGTCTTTGAACAGTATTGTACATGAAAGAGAAAAATGCATTGTTATCAAGAAACAGAATTTTGTTTGTTCATCATGGTTGGGGCTAAGTTTGATATAGTGAGCCACCTAATTTCAACACACCATAACCCCTCTGAATGAACCTTTGAATCGCAGCTAATGAACATTTGAGAGCACTTAATCAAAAATAAGCTTTGTTTATGAACAGGATATGTGTATTCCACCATTTCACTCTTTAGGTTTATTTATACTGGGTGAACCAAACCTAAAACACACAAATAGGAAATAAATCAATGCGCTGGATGCAGCGAGTGTCGCTGAAGTTTCTAAACTCAAAGGCAGCTTGTCATTTTGAGAGTATTTTCATCAACTATCACCCATTAACTCACACAAATTGGCAGCCAACTTTTTCATCGATATGATGAGATGTAAATGCTGGGGAGCCCGAGGCGAATGTAGCCATGGCAGCATAAAGGATTCAAGCAGGAAACAGGAAATTAGGTTTCAAAATATTTTAGATTTGCACAGTATATTCACAGTGTAGAGCATAGACTGGAAGCTCAGTGTTGCGTTATAGCCTTGGGAAAACCTGTTGATAGTAAAGTAAATAACAATGGTTTTTACACTAAAATATTAATAGAATAGTCTCCTGTAGAAAGAACACTGGTATTGTGACGGTTTTAAATCTATAATTAATCTATTATCTATAATTTATATATAAAATTGTTGTTTTGTATTCATTATCAAATTGTCTGTAAAAGGAAATTAATAATTCAGCAATGAGATCCGAGTAACTAAAAAAATGCATAATGAATTATTTCACTGTATCAACAACATGCATAAAACAAATTATATGCACTGTGAATTGCATTACAAATCATGCATTCACACATATTCTTTGATTCTTTTTCTTCTAAGTAATAGTTATAGTTATAAAATTCATCTAAAGCTGAACAAGAAAGAAACTTGACATGATTTATGGACAGGAAATTGCCAGTCAGATATTCTCTGAGACAAGAAGTTAAAGAATATCAAGCCAGTTCCATGAACCCAGCGGCCCAAGTTCAGAAGTCCTTTTAGCCTTCAGCTTTGACATACAAAAAGATCTTGCACTGCTCTGTCAGGGGAAAAGGTAAGATAAACAAAGGCTTCAAGGAGAGCAAAATGCCAAAGCCAAAGTGTATGGATGTGCTTGCATATGTCCCTCATGTGTGTTACACTCCAAATCTTTGATTGGCAGGCTTCACTAATCACTGTGTTTAAAGAGGCCACATGCTCTCTGGACAACCCTGACCTTACTTTGGAGGATGTGTACCTCTTCTTTACCACCAATGGGCTCCCTTATTCCTGTTCTGAATTTGTTCTTTAATTTCCAGTTGTGACCTTGCAGCTCTCCACATCTGATGTGAGTTTGGGATGCTGAGACCCAGAGCAGGGTGCAGGGCACTCTTTCCATCTCCTGGCCGGGGCTTGATCACTGTGCATGAATGGCAGAAGGTTTTATGAATTATGTGTGATTTTTGTAGACTTAAGTAATGAAAAAAAACAATTAAGCAATATCACCCAAGAGAGCTTTATAAGAATATATAAGATCAACACCATGATTACCTATGAAAATGCATACGATTTAACCAAATCAAAATGAAGGAATGAATTAGAAAAACATGGTATGGTTTGACCTAAAAAGGAATGAAAATATATAAAAGGTGGTCACAAATTAATCTTGGGAACTCTCTAAATCCATAAAATCTATTTTTATTGTCCAGGGCTCTATAATTGCAAGTGTGATATAACAGCTATATAATGTTTCAGTAAAGAAGAACTTAATACTGAGTAGAACTTACATTTTAAACACAATGTTGCCATTTACTTTGTCTATTTCTGCTCCACCAACAAAAATAATTTCAAATGAAGTCAACACAGAACTGCCCTAGTGGTGTTTTGCTCCTGAATGAATCAGTGTTTTGGAACAAATTGGTTGAGTGAATGATTCAATGAGTCACTGATAATAGATGTGTTTCTGAATCAATTAGAACTGTTTGATTTAATAATTCAAACTTCTCTTGTCGAAAGAAATCCCCACTGCTAATACACAGACCGACAGTGACTATTTTTTAGGTTGAACCTGGAAACAAGTTAGCATTATACTCCTCCTGGTTCTACTGTCCGGACGTCAGTGTTTTTTTTAATGGGTGTTTGGTTAATGTGAGCTTTTACTTGCCTTAAAAGGGTGATTGCTAACAAGTGGCTAAATGGGACCACAGAGGTTACTGGGGATATTAAAGGTCATCATGCTGAACTAATCTACTCACTATAGTCTGCTTACACAACCTTGTGTTTCAAAAGAACTTTCAAAGAAAAGAATATATATATATATATATATATATATATATATATATATATATATATATATATATATATATATATATATATATATATATATATATATTCATTCCTAATTAGAAGTCATGCAACCATGATGTAGTTCATTTATAGCCTATGTTTAGCTTTTTACTTCTGCTGATTGTAAAGTTTTGTTGGTCACTGAGTTTAATTTCTGAAATAACACAAAAGCATTGGGAAAATCCTATTGGGTTTTTGTCAAGGGAAACAGGGTGATGGTAACTTCCGGGCTGGCCTATAAAAATAAGTCATCACTTCAACACTCTATGTCAGCACTATTGGAACGCCACTCAGCCAATCAAATTTGAGGACCAGAACTAACTGTTGTATAAACTCATTTAAACACAAGGTTTTCATGAGATTTTTTTTTGTGTGTGTTTGGCATTAGAACTGTCATTCGAGAATGAATTGAGCACACCAGTTAGTGGAAGCTGAACACTCTTTAGGGAGTGTGTTACCATCAGAGACTTCCCTCATGTTTTCAATTACCATTAGGAGCAATACATCTCCATTTCCTGTACAAAAGCCAGGTTTCTTGATCTAGCCCCAAATGTACTTACTCATACATAATCAAACTAAAGTCATGGTCAGATGCAGGGATTGTCAAAACCCCAGTGCCCCAATCAATATCTCGTTCCCACTGACCTAAAGTCACAGAAACCCCTTTCCCAACTGAAAACATTCAAGCACAGTTCAGCCAGAATCCCTGAATATTGCATTTCAAACAGTAGCGATCTCAACAGAATGCATAATGTTCAGCCCGTAAAATCTAAAGTGTGTATATATGCATAGTCATATAAGTCAATATTGATTTTTTTTTGTTTTTTTATCAGTGGTGGCAATGTTATTAACTATAGTAGCTATTTTCCCCCAATCGGCTATGCAGTACGACCAAAATATTAAATCACTGTTTTTACTGTATGCCACATTAGGCATCAATTTAATGTACAGAGTTGCATTTTAAATAAAAAATTTATATTTTAATTATTGTGTTACTATTATTAATTTTTTTGAAGTGAAATAAATGTTTAGTTCAGTGGTGTTTAGTTTGCTTTGGGATGTTTTGGTACAATCTAAATTGGCCAAAAGGACAAAGCAATACTGATACAAAACACCTTTTAAGTATATGGTATAAAAGCTGGAAGATGCTGTATTTACTACAGCAAATTATATTACAAATAGCAAATTATATTATGTGAATTAGTAATACAACTGGATGGTTACTGAATAGGCTATATATAGAACCTACCCAATGTTTGTCGCCACCTACTGGTGCATAAACATAACCTACAGAAAAATCCCCACCACTGATACAGACTAACAATCTGTCTGAAAGACACAAACATAAGTAAGTGGAGTGATATAAACAGTGAAAGTTGGGGTACTATATCATCGCTCATATTTACAAAGTAAAATAGTAAAGAATATTGCCCAATATTATAATCATTGAGTCTTTTCTGCAGTTTTTCTTTCAAAGATCACTCATATTTACAAACTAGTCATTAAACTTGGCAACTTGCAAAATAAGCACTGTTGTGACCACAGAATAGAACTTTTCCACCAATTAGTCTGGAACCACCTCTCAATTGCTTTAAACAGGGCGCACTGTCCTGTGGAAACTGCTTAGCAGTGGTTATAACTTCAGCTGATGTGTCTGACCACCAACTAAACATCTGGGGTTGAGGAAAACTTCCTTAGGCCTGTAGCAGGGTCTGAACTCAGATACTGTGTGTCAGCAACAGTTGGTTTAGTACTGGGTGATGCTAAACATGTCAACACACCCTCACAGTACACTGTAAAAAAAACAAAAACAAACAACAAACAGCAACCAGCTTCAAGACCTTTGGAAATAAATGATGTATCAGCTTAACAGTTAAAGTTGTAATGCCTTCATCAAATATATTGCAATAAGTTGTGGATTCAAGTTCAGTAGGCTACATTTTTCCTAAACACATTAAGGTGCAGTCACATTTACCAATGTCTGGCAAATTTTTGTGGGTGGCTGGGAATTTTCCCTGAGGGCAAAAGATTTCCTTGCACAAAATTCACACATTATTTAAATTAGTCACGCCGCATTGATCAACAATAGGTTGCTTAGTTGGAAAATGACTTCTTTTTGAGCTGTGCTTCGTACTGTACATCAATATGTTATAGACAACAGGCATATTTAGTTTGTGAAATTAGCTGAAAAAGCAGTATAACATGCATGTGCTTAACACCATTAAAATGCAACCCCTTGTGTAAGTATCAGAAAAAGCAAACACTGGCTAAATCCATTAGTTTAAGTGGAGGACAGGGTTAATAGCTAGTTTATTTAGTTAAGCTCAGATTGTCCTTTTGTTTTCCTTCAGCCCAGTAAATAAACTCTTGCCCAGATATGGGCTGATTACAACTGAGTGAGTCTCTCAGCCACATATAGAGAGAAAGAGAGAGAGAGAAAGTGTGCTGTGGGATGTTTACAGAGTTAATTGAGTGTAGGGGCTCGCCTCAGGGGCTTTAGGACAAACGTTCATAACAGCCATACTCCCCAGTTTATTATGCTTTCCCATATGTTTATTAGACACGATTGGGCCTCACCCAAATACACAACCCAGTTTGTCACACAGAACACCTGAAGTGCACCGAATATTAAAATGCACTCTTGCCTTTCATTTACTTTCAGAACATGTTTTTACAAGATTCTTTATGAAGCTCTATAATAATTATGTGTTATTAGACCTATGACAACATACGCTGCTTTTGTAGCTGATCAATAATATTGTGATGGCCTTGAGGGACTATATATCTGTGGTATCCAAGCCAGTATTTCGGGGGGCTCACATCTGCAACCAATTAGACTTCTCTACTGCCCATCTGTGCTGAGGTTTGCCTAGGTAATCTCAGTCTATTGGGATCCCAAGTCTGGAGGGAACAGCACAACGTCCATTATAAACCCACCATTAGCATTACAGTTGCGTAATTGTTGCAATGCCCACTGCAAACCAGGAGAACAAAAGGAGGCCTGAAGCAGCCTCTGGCAGCAGAGATGATGGAAATCATTTCAAGTTTGGCGTCAAACACAACTCTCTGACTTAAATGCCTCCTGTCAGGCTTGGTGGGGCTGAACAGAGCAGCATCGTGGATGTCTGCAGCGTCAAAAATAGTCAGAATGATGGAGGAGAAATACCTGCGCTCTCAAGATTTGCAGCTTTATTACTTTGGAAATGATTGCAACCGCTTGTCGTGTTTCTTATAGAGCTCTGTCATTCACAAACAAGCCGAATCATGCAACACTAATAGTCCAATTTGGTTGTTCAATTATGGGCTATTTGCCTGAGGTTGGATGTGTTGTTTGCTGAAAAATAGAAAGTGGTGGATTTTATACTGGGCAGATCTGAGAAAGGTCTAAATTTAGATTGGAGTAAAAAAAAAAGCCCAGATCTAATTAGGAATGCATGTAAACCTCATCCCTCACATAACAATGCACAGTTGTTTTCATGTTTGGTTTGTATTAGGGAACAAAGGAAGTACATGGTGTTCTGTTGATCAAAACCATTGAGAGTGACTCAACAACACCAGACTAGAGCTGTGCACATGAGGAGCAACTAAAGTGAACTCTGGCACTGCAAAACCCATAAACCTGTGCAAAGCTCTGAGATTCTGAAGAAACCTGGAGAAAAAAGTTACAGATTGGTTTGGAGTGTAGGAGGCGCTACTTACTGTTCACTGAAGGTATGTTGATTAATCGATTATAGTTGAATGTAGTAGGCGAAAAACAGCATGTGAACACGGTAGTATGTCCAAATTCACAGTATCCATAAAACAATAGGCAAAAAGTCCCTGGATAAACTACTATTTCTGGCAAGTTTCTAAGTGTGCATCTGGTGGACACTTTATTGTCCCATGAGTGCTTTGTGAAAATGACTCATCTGACACTGGTACAGTAGGTCACATGACAATGACAACATGACAAATGTTGTATGTCCATTTTACATTCATATAACACATATTCACACTATATATAACACGCTTTTTTAACAGTCACTAAGTGATTGTTAATTAAAAGGAGGGGTGTGCATTTCAGACACAGCCATACTGTTTGGAAACAAAATTTTGATGGTGCTAGTAGCTGTTAATTTGATGGACCCAAGAACAAATGTCTAATGGTTGTAACTGATCCTGGGTAAGGTTTAATCATTTTGCAAAGTCAATTTGTTCAATTGATTCAAAGTTTCGAAAATATTTGTTTTTATATCTACTATAAAGTGTTTTCTGAAGGAATGTTGAGTGATAAGTCAGTGTGCATCAGTGTTTTTTAATTAAACATTTGAGTGAATAATTTGTTTGGCTGCATTTGCACGGCACGCTACTCTCTTTATGGCAGAAATAACAAGAGAAGTACTGTATGCAAGTACACAGTTCTAAATTCAGTAATTGACTCACTTATTTTGCTCCTGAAAGAATCAGCATTTTTGAACTAAGAAACTAAGGATCTCCTCAATCACCACCAGTGTGCAACGTCCACCTGGATGATGCGACGGCAGCCATATTGCGCCAGAACACCTATCACACGCTAGTTTGGTGGAGAGGAGACAGAGTGATGAAGCCAATCAGTGTAATAATGTCCACTATGGTTTCAGACACCATAACAAATGGCTGTCACCTCCAATACTTCCCTTGTTAAGTGTATAGGAGGTGGTTTCAGACACAGCCAGTCACATGTTTTGTTCCTAAATGAATCAGTGTTTTGAATGAGTCATTTGAATGAACAAGTCAATTACTCACTTATACGCTTGCTGCCACCTACTGGTGTAATGATATAACCTGCAGATAGAGTCACTGAAAAAAGTCTCCAACACTATTGCCGATTAATGTATTTAATTTAGTTAGGTATCAAAGGTCAAAAGCTTTAACCAAAAACAAAAAAAGTCTTTAAAATTATTTTTTGAGTCACATAAGTGATAAATCACATTAATTAGTCTCATTTATGAGGTTCCGTGCATAAGAAGACATGCATGCAGTGAAGAAAATCCCAGTCTTTTTGGCATTTACAGTAAACTCCAGACTCCAGGCTTTTTTCATATATAATTTTTCATAATTGCAGGGAAAGATATGTTTTTGCGAGGGAAGCCTGCGAATAGCCTCCCTGTGGTGAGTGTTGTCCGTGTAAACAGGCCGGTTGCTTGGGAGCAGAGCTGTCAGATTATGTGTGTTATTGTGGAGCTCCGGGCCCTTGGCACAGCGCAAGCGAGCCCGAGATCAGAGCGTGGATCTGGGCTGCTTCTCCACCTCGCTCCCTGAGATCTCTTAAAAAGTCATTAATGAACATCTGGTTGAGATTACTTCAATATTGCCTTCAGCAAGAGAGCGCTGGCAAACACAGCAACCCTCTATGTGTGGCTGCACTTTTCCCATTTCTCCCCTTCACTCTGAGCTTAAAATAGTTTATGTGCTCTTTTGAGTATCATTTATGATAATGAGAAAATAAGCAGCTAGTACAGACTATTGTCCCCTGTGAACCCTGATCTAATATTGGCCTCATGTGGTCAACCTAAATGCACCAAGGCAGTTTGCCACCAATGTCACATTTTCTGTAGCCCAAAATACATTACAGCAGAGGTGTTGCTTTTAGGTATTTTGTATGAGAGTATTCATAATGGCTGCTGTTGTTTATAAGATATGTTGAAAGTCCTGCATCCTGTTTTGCACATTTCCATCAGCTGATTCCATAAGCAGGATGTGGTTTAGGCTGTTAAAGGCATTGTGAAAGCTATTAATAAATGAGTCATTTAACCCAAACCGAGATTTCATAATATGCCATGTTTAAAAAAAAATGAAATGCTTTAGAATGCTGTAAATAGATCCAAATAAAACACCACTGCATTTCTGCACTAGCCACAGGTGTCCTGGACTGACTTTAATTTGGTTTCTTCATGTTCTGTTGATATATGATGACTGACTTAATGATGACACAAATCAGCAGACACGGTTCACGAATAACTAATTACCTGTTCATTAAATGTACCTGTAACCCTTTTTGATATGGTCACACAATTTCATTACTGTGAATGAGCAACAGGCCAGGAGACAAAAACTTGTGTTTTTTGATTGAGTAGGAAGGTCATTTCTGAGGTAGTTTCTTTTTGTAACTAATGATCAATTAAATGTCTTTGGTTTTCATTACATTGCAAATCATTGCTCTGATTTGCATAAAAATGTAACATAATATTTTCAGCAGGAGCGAAAAATACCTTTTAAACTTGTGTAGTACTTCTGTATACAGTTCAAATCAATTGATTGGTGTTTTTCAAGTAATTAATATATTGGATTAAAATATCTAATGCTTTGTATTCCAATATTTTTGCCACTTGATTCGGTGTTTCCTAGTCACCATAAATATTGTATACTGTCATATTTTATATTTTATTTTTTAAAACAACTTCTGAAGGAAGTCTCTTATAAGGCTGCATTTGATCAAAAATACAGTAAAAACAGTAATATTGTGAAATATTTTGTTTAGAAGGACTCTTTTCTGTTTTTAAATATTATGTATAAATTATGAACAAAATGTTTATTCCTTTTAAATTACTTTTCAACAAGTCATTTCTCCAGTCTTCAGTGTCACGTGATCCTTTAGAAATCATTCTAATGTGCTGATTTGCTGCTCAATAAATATTTTGTATTATTCACAATGTTCAAAACATCAGTTTTACTCTTTTTTTTTTGGAAACTGTGATACATTTTCAGGATTCTTTGATGAATATTAGTTCAAATGAATAGTATTTATTTGAAACAAAAATACTTTTAACATTATAAATGTCTTGATTGTTACTTTTGATCAATTAAATGCATCCTTGTGAATAATTACGAAGTTCATAATTAGTACATTGTATTATTTGTAAAATCATATAACCACAAACATTTGAATGGTAGTGTACAGATTTGTGTATCGGTTACTGTGCAATACCATCCCAATTATAATATGTTATAGCTGTAGAATTATTATTAAATTATTCAATATGAAACATTATTTTTAATAATACTTATAGACATTTTTTTAATCCATGTTAGAAGCTTTGCCAGTAAATGCACCCAGCTTTAGAGAGAAGTTTCAGTAATACCATCATCTTTTGTGCACCAGATATAAAACATACTTTTCCCCTTACCATAAACAACTAAAACACAATGGGAATTTTTCTGTTAATTACTTTAAATTAAAGGAACATGAGTGGTGAGAAACAAACAAGTGGCTCTACCATGAAAAAAATAAAACTGAAGACGGGACAACAAAACGACATCAAACTGTTCTATCTGTTTAGAGTTTGTGTGCATTGTGTCCCTTCAACCAAGCGTGCAGCCAGTAAAGTCCACTAAGAAATGAAAAATGTCTTTATGGCTAAGCTTGAAAAGATGACAGATCTCAGCATCTCACACTAATCAAATCCTCCTGCAGTAGCCAGAGCCATTGAAATATATGAAGCTAACCACAAAGAGTTAAGCATGTAAGAGTGTGCGCGAGACTTTCAGCATGAAGCCCACTTGCCATGTGTTAAAGTGAGTTTAATAAGTGCAGCAGCAGCAGCAGTTAGGAAGACTGAGTGATATATGTCCCATATGGAGCTGAACTCTCTGAGCCTGTCAACTGTGGACCAGTACAATACCAGCAGGCCACTTCAGGGGTGTCATAACATTCACTCTAAACACACTCCTTATTAACTTATACATCTATCACGGCTGGATCTCCTAACAAGATCAGGTGTGAGTTTCTCTATGAAAAGAACATGTGCTAGTTTTGCTTTAAGTTTTCAGTTTTCTGTTGATCTGGTAGATAGTCACAGTTTAGTTCATTGTTTAGAAACCTAGTTTAATTGTAAAGCAGTTTAGATCAACCATCTGAATCTGAAGCATCATGACATAGTTCTTATACTCAGTTTACGCAGTCTTGACAATTGGAATACACTGAAGGTGACTGTCTGTCTAGACTATGACAGAAACTGATGCATCATTCGGTACTCAGATGAACTGAATATGCTGAACTTCCTTATGTTGGTTTATGGTGTGGTTTCTCTTGCTCTTATTGTGGCCTCTAAATTGTTGTCTGTCTGAGGTCAAAATATTGCTGTCTCTACCATAAGGGACCTTTTAAGAGGTAATATTGTACTTGCATGCATGCTTACTGTCTGAAGCAGAGGTGACTAATAAAACTTTAAGGGGGAAAAAAATCAGGGTGCTGGCAGTTAATTTAATTAATTTAATATAATTTATTTATTTATTAATTAAAAAATAGATTGTTTAACTTTTTTTATGTTTAATAAAATGTACAAAAATAAATTACATTTAAAAAAATATTTAATCAACTTAAACATAAATTTTAAAACTGCTTCGTGTCCTTTTACCATTTATTTGGTATACATATACACTACTGTTCAAAAGATTTTTTGTATTAATTAATAGATTTTTTAAATTAATAAATTTATTCATCAAGGATTTGAGCAAAATTGACAATCAATGTTACAAAAGATTTATATTTCAATTAAATGCTGTTCTTTTGAACTTTTATTTTATTTAAACTATTCATTAAAAAACTAAAAATGTGTCCACAGTTTCTGCAAAAATATTAAGCAGCACAACTATTTTCAACATTCATAATAATAATAAAAGTTTCTTGAGCACTAAATCAGCATATATTAGAATGATTTATGAAGAATCATGTGACATTGAAGACTGGAGAAATGATGGTGAAAATTCAGCTTTGCCATCAAAATAATAAACTGTAATTATATAATATAACTGTATGCAGTCTTGGTGAGCATAAAAGAAAAAAAAAACTTTTTCAAAAACACAGTATGGAATGGTATTGTTGGTAAAAAAAAAATATATAAAAATAAAAAAATAAAGATTTTGACACTTAAAAGTAACCAAAATCCAAAACATTACATTACATAGCACACTCCTTTTATCCCTTAAAAATACCAAGATCCAATGTTATTTTTCTGTAACAGAGGCCTAATTCACTTTCAGAGAGAATGAGAACACTCCTTTGTTCTAACTTTTCCGAAGACACAATGGAAGTGCTTCTTTTTCTGAAGGAGTTCCTCCAGAGCCATTTAAAAGGTTTCATATTTTCCACTCTGCGTGTCCAGGACATTTACAGTTGGCGTCAGAATATCAGTTGGTCTGAAGGGAGGCACTTTGAAGTGTTTGTGGTATCACCACATCTGTGGGCAAGATGTGCGCCGACGGGGAGGGGGTGTCGGGGGGTGTTGAATATTGCCTGTCTTCTCCCACATCATGTGACAATGAACAACATTCCTTAACTCTTTCTGGAGCAGACGCACGTTGTGAAACTCTTCCCATCTACATTCCACATCAGCGCTGACATAAATCTGCACACGGAACTATGATCAGTGGCCATGTTTTTTTCTTCTGATTAATGATGGACTTGGCCGAGGCGGTTATAAGACTCAAGGGGAGCCTCTATGCTAAGCAGTCCTTCAGTTAATTGTTTTCAGAAGGAGTCGCCTCAGGAGGTTACATTGAAATTTGTCCTACAAAGACTCACATTTCAACAGTTATTATAATGTAAAATGCAAATATGCTTTCTAAAACGATAGTAAACTGAAAAAAAGGGATAGTTCACCCAAAAATAAAATTTCTGTCATTATGTACTCACCCTCAAGTTGTTCAAAAGCTGTATAAATTTCTTTCAGCTGTTGAGCACAAAAGAAGATATTTTGTAGAATGTGGGAGCAGTTAAGGTAGCCTAATGACTAATGACTACAGAAGCCAATGTTATCTGATTTGGCTGTGCTGACCCTGTCCCAGAGCAGAGTTTCATAACCCAAGGTAATAAGCAGTACTAATATGCTTCTAAATAACAAGCATGCAGTGTTGGGGAGTAACTAGTTACAGTACATGTAATGGAATTGTATAATTTAATAACAAAACAAATCAAAACAGCAGGCCCAGATCTACAGGGATGCTAGAGAGTGCTATGCACCCTCAAATGAAATCAATAGCACTCTCAGTTAAACATTTGCATACAGTGCATTATAGTTTGCTCTCTGGAGATCGGTTTCTATTTCAATGTGTTTTTGCAGCGTTGAGTAATGTAGCCAATCACAGACATAGCTGTTGATTTCTTGAACCCAGCAGCCAATCAGAGGCGTTTAAGTTAGAATACACTCACCAAGCTCAAATTTGGAGTTTTCGTTCAGATGTTGTGTTGCACAAATCATCTCATTAGAAACAAGTGTAGACACGATATAAGAGATTCATTGTAAATAAGAGATTCATTATAAAGTAACTTTGCGAGATCGAGATGAACTAAGTTGAGTGAGCGCTCTTTGTGCCATAGCAATGGATGGACAGGAATAAAACCTTTATATAGGCCTATGGTCGCCGTGATTTTGCCAAGTAAGACATGTTCCTGGATCAACATCTTTTGATGATCCTGGATCAACATTATTATCCAAAAATATAGACTTAACCCAGTCCCTACCCCTAAACCTAACCCTACCCATAATTTATTCCTAAAATCAGTGGAAAATGATAGCTGATTAACAAGGGTGTAGAAGCACCTAACCCTGATTGTAAGCCTAAAACAGATATTTCCTGAAAAATTATATCTCAATTCTGATTGGTTGATTGGAATGTTGTTCCAGAATCATTAAGGATGTTGATCCAGGAACATGTTGTACTTGGTGAAATCACGCTTACCATAGGCCTATATACATATATATATATATATATATATATATATATATAGTGTATGAATGGTTTGTGTGGTGATGTATTATGATGGCTCCTGTGTTTGATCCCATTTTGTTCTGTTACCTTATGCATATTATTGGTGTCAGACGTGGCGTGCTGATCACCTACGGGTCATACCAGGCATGTGCATAAAACATGAGAGGGAAGTCAGAGAACTGAACGAGCGTCAAGTAGCGTTTGAGGTGTAATGACTTCTGAAGTGAGTGTAATGACCCTGAAGGTCACACAGTAGTTTGAAAAACGTTCCCTCAATGTTCTGGGCACAGTTTAACAAGTTCAGCCAATATAATTAAGTTGCTGTTTTTTAATAAAAAATGTTTTCCATTTGGGATCAGTATTCTGATGTTTTTTCAGTCTGTCAAAACAGTAAAAACTCTAAATATAGCTAAATACCTTACTGACGCAAATTGTCAACAGTAAAACCACACTGTTATGAAGTACTGAAACAAACAAGCTGGCTCATAAATGTAGGGCAGCACCAATCCAGTCAGCCCCATGGCACCACACACATCCCACAGTCTGACACATGAAAGTACCTTCAGCTCAGTTACAACAGAACCACAGGACAGCAACTTCATCAGCAGTTCAGTCTGCAATAACCATAACAGTCACACCACAGTCATTTTCACATTTCATTGATAACAAATGCGGTGCCAGTAATATGCCAAATGGGACGCCTTTTTCATAAGCTCTTGAGCTCTTCTGCGTTTCTCAGGCAGACAGCAGAGGAGCCATTTGTAACCATTATTAAAGACATATTTCACAGCTTTGCAAGTAAATCACCCTGAAATGTTTCAAATTAGTTGGATTACTGTTTTACTTTGCTGTTACTGCTGCAGTGCATGCTACGACTCTAATGTGTCAGAGGGTGGTTTGCAGGGTGGGCCGGGGAAACAAGCATCATGTTTCGTGGTGGGACAAAAATGTGCCATAGCAAATGACTGTAAGCAGAGCGGGCACTCCATGTGTTGTTGGCATAATATATGGTGAATCCTCAAAACATGAGAAGCAGTAAAATCATAAAAAGTTTATCCCTGACTGTGATGCATCTCTAAAAAGGAGAAAAGGATTATATGAGTGCAGCGTTACACCTGAGAATATCCTTATAAAAACACTGGCCAGCTTTCAAGGGACATCGTTGTCTGTTTCAATGTCTCTTGTCTTATGGAAAGAGAAGAAATAATTGTGGGACTGAAGTTTTGAAATAAACATCAGAAAAGAAAAGGTACCTCAGGAGTGCAACATTAAACCTTTAAATATCCATTAACATTGGCCTGTTGTCTAACAGAAACATTAAACATACTGTAAAACTGTGTTAAACAAAAATGTTAATGTAACATTTCTTAACATTACAAAAATGTAACGATCAATAAATAAATAAATAAATGAAAGTTTAGCCTTGACTGTCATACATACAGTAAAAAAGACCTAAAATTATTCCTACAAAAAAAACTGACATGCTTCCAAGGGCCAGCATTGTCTGTTTCAATGTTTGTTAGTATTTGCTTGCTTACTTTTTTAAAAGTTTAGCCCTGACTGTGATTCATCTGAGAAAAAAAAAAAAAAAAAAAAAGAAAAAATAAGAAGAAACATTAAACCTAAAAATGCCTAAAAATGAAACCTAAAAATCCCTAAAAATGCTGGCCAGCCTTCAAGGGCTGACCTGTACATGGATCCAACTGGATGAATCATTATGAGAAATGAAAACATTTAATTATGGTAAACTGGTTTCGGGTAATGCTATGACTCACATGTGTGAGCCAGCGTAGATCATTATAGTATTGTATAACTGGTAAAGGTCACTAGACTGAATCTGTGGGAACTCATGCAGAGAGTATATCCGCTGTCCTGTGCTATAGTCTAGTAACACCACTATATATAGGCCACCCAATGCTGTTGACATTGTTTTACTATTCCCAAACATTACAGATTCTCTCAGTCTTTTAAAATGAAACACAGTCTATTGGTGTTCACTGCTGAAATGAAGATCAGCGTGAAAGTAAGAATGGCTAATGTTTATGGTACAGCATAATTTAATATTGCTCATAATATATTATAAACATCTGGTGACTAGGATTTTGGAACACGGTCCAATAGTAAAATACAGCAACACTATTTGTGAAACTGTAGCAGGGAAACTCCTCATCTAAAAGTATTTTATTTTAAAATTCACCTATGGGGGTTTGTATTGGTTGCCAGAAAAAACTAATCTGTCATCCTATTTTGGAGTATAAAACAGAGAAGTGCTGGAAAGATCAGCAGGATATAAGAACTCTGGACAGCCCAATGCCAACAGGAATCGCATCTCACTGAATATAAATCCATCCATAAAATCAGCCAAATCAAACACACTAACACACTTTAATGGCATAGTCAAGTGTCCAGGACTTTCAACATGACACAAGCAAAACCACAAAGAAAATTTAACTTTTAATTTAGAAAATCTGACGCCCTGAAATTGCATTAATCACTATAATTTATTCTTTACTGTATATTGTACTTAAAAGACCAGCTAATCTTATACTTTTAGAGTCAAGTGGCTACTGCAACGGCTTTCTCTTAAGCATAAATGAAATTACTCCATACTATAAAAACACATTGCTAAATAAATCAGTTTAAAGCTGTTTATTTACCATCTATTTATCTTATAAAATAAATAAATAAATAAATAAGATAGAAAGAAAGAATGAGAATTAAGAGTATAAGAAAAAATGAATAAAAAAGTATAAGAATTATACTCCCTAATATAAACACATTTCTATATAAATCAGTTACTGCTGTAATATAATCAATGTCACAATCTATATGAATTCATAATGAAGAAATGCATGTGTGCTGTTTTACGGAAACATTTACATTCACTCAGCTTACTGCAAAACTAGAAGATGCTGTTTATTTATCATCTATTTATCTATTTACGAATAAATAAGAAAGAATTCACAAAAGAAGAAATGCAGGTGTGTTGTATGAGAAAAAAATGTTCAGTTTACTGTAAAACTATGCTGGACAAATTGTTTATTTACCCTGTTTTACCTTGTCAAAAATGCACAAACAAACAAACAAACAAACAAACAAACAAACAAACAAACAAACAAACAAACAAACAAACAAATATGAATCCCCAATGAAGACATGCATGTGTGTAGTCTTATGGAAACATTAACCATGCTAGAAGACATTTATTTACCTTATCAAAAATGAATGAATGAACAAATGAATATACTTATATATACTTAACTATTATAGCTAGCTATTGCTTAACTATTATTTAATCTCTTCCTGTTTTAGCTTATACTATTCTACTATTCTAGCACTTCACTTCTTGTGTTTATTGCCTTTTACTGATGAATTGCTTATATTCCTCACGTGTACGTCATTTGGATAAAGGTGTTAAATTATGTAAATGTAAAAAAATAAAATAAAATGAATGAATGAATGAATGAATGTTTAATCGAGCACTTTAACATGTTTCAATCTTGACTACCGTTGTGAAAATCAAATCATATGTGGATAAAACATATTATTAACTTCGAGACAGACTTTTTGTTCCAACAATTCTTTTGGAAACACTATGTCACTATACCGTGGGTTTATTAATTATGAAAATATTATTTTAAAGAGACACAACCCTTGGCCTGACACTCTCTGGTCTCGTCCTCATCTTGCTCCGGTCCTGCAGATGGCGAGCGCGCTCAGTTCCGGCGTCTGTCCCTCGCCACCCTTCAGTGACTCAGTGTACAGTGCGGATGAGCGATGCTTTGATTCTCATTCATGTCAACAACCTGAACAGCAGCCAAACCGACGTCTCTCGCTTTTTTACATGAACGGAACAAAATGCAGCCGGACGAGTCGCAGTATTTGAAACGGTAACGACAACATTTAGCTTAATCGTACATCACAATATGATAGCGTTATGTTCATTCGGTTATTTCCATCTAAAGGGGAGGCACTGCATATATTGTGTTTATATTATCATCTGTGAGTTTACCCTCACCGGTTATTTTATTATTTTATTATATTTTCTATAGTCGTAACGTAAATCTGTGTCAAATTCATTCGCTTCACTTGCAGATGGGCGTGGCCTACTGTAACCATCCCGTTATGATACCGGTGTCTCTGCTCATTTTTGTGCGGTTTCCTAGTCATCTGCACTTATGATGAACGCTCTTACTTTGCCCAGAAATGCTGTTTAGGCTTGGCAGCTCACTGTAGGGTCTGAGACACTGCCAGTGTTTAATGCAACTCAGTGTCACATCCAATCTTGATCTCTCCTGTGTCTGTTAGGAAGTGTAGGACTGGTGATATAGATGTGCATCCAACAGAAAAGGCTCTGGTGGTGCACTATGAAGTGGAAGCATCCGTTTTAGGAGAGGCGGGCAATGCCAGGCATGAGGAGAAGAAAGAGTGCCAGAAAATGTAAGCAGAGATAAGCTGTTTACTCATACAGCATGTTCACTCACACATACCTTCTCCATTGTCACATATAATTCAACATTTCTTTACATTTTCTCTGTGTTTGTTGTTTAGCATCCGTCTGAGGAGTCTGAATGCCAGCACTGATGTATCTGCCCTGGCCAGAAAGGTGGTGGAAGAGTGTAAAATCATTCATCCATCAAAGCTGGCGGAGGTGGAACATCTGCTGCTGTATTTACAGAACCGAAAGAAGCCCAGCAGTAAATGTAAATACCTTTTTAAAACTTCATTCCCAAATGTAAACAATATCGATTTTTTTTTTGATGGACGAGCACCCTACAATCTATTTGTTTTAGCAATGTTTATTTATCTATTTATTTTCATGCATCATATCTATTGCTGCCAAATGATTCATCGCGATTAAAATTGCTTCCAAAATAAAAGTTTTTGTTTATATAATTTATTTATGTTTAATGTGTATATATTTATATTTTGGAAATATTTACATGTATAAACATTTATATATTTAGATTATTATATTTTATATAAATATATTTAAAATATAAACAACATATTTTTCTTAAATATATACATGCATGTGTTTGTATTTGCATATACATAATAAATATGCACAGTACATACTCATATATTATACTCATATATATATTTGGATGCGATTAATCGTTTGACAGCACTAATCATATCTCATATAATGGTGACAGCATTTGTTGTTTCATGTTGTATGTCCTTAGTGGAGAAGAAGGAAAAGAAACCATCGAAACCTCGAGAACTTCTGCCATTTGAAGGAATGGAAGTACGCACATTTTTAAGTTACACATTTTTGAGAAAGTGAATGTGTTCACACGTGATTAATTAAACATGTTAAATGATGCTCATTTTTAATACATTTACCTAATTTGACACGATAGCTGATTTATTCTGTTCTGTGTGATTTTTACCAACTAATTCAAACCAGATTGAAACCGATCAACAATTCAAGTGTTGTCTTCTTTCCAAATTATATATAAACCAAACCTAGGCGGTATGTTTAAAGTAAAGTAATTTGCAGTTACACTTTGTTTAGTGTAATTGAATCATTATTGAAGCTCAGCAAATGAAATCTCACCCACGAGTAAAACAAGCTCCTTGATAGAAATATTAATAACAATGTAGGACTGTGTGTTTACATAACAGTTATACTACAGTGCTTACTTTCTGGAATGTGTTAACTCTGACAAACCAGCAAATCTCAACTGCTTGATTGGTGAAAAATATCAAATATATTAACAGCCAGCTATAGTGCACATTTACCTGCATACATACAGTACACTAACGTAAAGTGATATATACTCTATGACAAATCTCAACCGCCTCATTTTATTTTTATGTGACTATATTATCGCTCAGCTCTTTATGTTAAGTTGGATATGTAAGTATGTCCAGCTTTATATACATATTGGGCAATATATTCTACAATATATATATATTATATACCATGTCTCAACTGCTTGATTGCTTGAATCATTGGGAAATGTAAACTATATTACTGCCCAGCTCAAATCTGTAAAATGTGTCTGTAAGTCAGGAAGATATTAAGGTTTTATAAACATTAACATCATGGTTTTATGTTAAGCTGCTTTGATACAATGTGTGTTGTGACACAGTACATTGTGTATTGTTTGACAAACATAAATATTTTAGTTGATTGAGAGATTTGATGGTCATAAGTTGTCACTAAAGTTGATATATTACTTTAATACTTTTTTCAGATTGATGAGGAGGCCAATATTAATAAAACCGATGATTATATTGAGCTGTTGTATGAGAGCATGCCTGAGAAGATTAGAGGCTCCACTCTGATCCTCCATCTGGCCCGTAACCCTGATAATCTGGAGGAGCTCCTACATAATAGTAACTCTTTTTTGTTATTATTCTGCAACAAACTGTCATAAACATATCTTAACAGCAGGGATTTCAGTGGTCCTGAGTGGTCCTCTTGCAATATATGTTTGATTTTGTCAGATTATCCAGTTGTTTTTGACTAGTTTGATGTTTTTCAGAGACTCTGCTCGGAGCTCTTACGCGGGTCCTGAGAGAGGACTGGAAACACAGTGTGGAGCTAGCAACCACTATCATCTACGTCTTCTTCTGCTTCTCAAGGTACATCATATCTGTACAGTTTATTTTTTGTCTTAGTTGTGGTGGGGCCTGAAACAGAATCAAGTAGGCAGTGTTCTAAGAGGATTTTAGTGTGGTGACTGTTAATGTGCTGTCAGCACGATGAAGTGGCGTCTCTAAATTCAAACCCTTTTAGCATCACCACTGCAGCCGTCAAAACAGCTTAATCAACTAATGCAGTGCTTCAGAATTCAATTTCAAGACAATTACTTACTTGGACTTTAAATCACTTACTGTGAGCAATTTTCCTGGTATGGTCTGATTGTAATCTGTAAGTTTCTGTGGGGACAAACAGAGATTTACAGACACTATTGACAGTTACACAATTGAATGGTTGGACAGTGGTCCGACTTTTAAAAACATCACATCTGTCGCACTCCATTCAGCTGTTTTTGAACACAAAAACACATTATGTGGCATCCTTAGGACTGACCAGTTACCTAGCCAATCAGATAACTCATAAATAGTAGATCTTGAAAATATGTACATACTGTTCAAAGGATTTTTCTCCTTAAATTAACACTTTTTTTTTTCTCCCTCAGGATGCTTTATATTGGTCACATGTGACAGTAAAGACTTCTACATTGTTACACAATATATTAAATAAATGCTGTTCTTTAAAAAAAAAAAAAAAAAAATAAAAAAAAAAAAAAAATATATATATATATATATATATATATATATATATATAAAATATAACATTAAAGGTGCTGTATGTAGGATTGACACCGAGTGGTTGAACTAGGTATTGCAGTACAAACTGAAAATATTGGAGAGAGTTTTTTTCAAACGGGCTCTCCTCCTCAGACTTGACACACATGCAGGTTGCCAGATTGACGACACCAACAGGAAAGAGTGCACTTAACGATGAATGAAATGCAATACGCTGTGTTTTCCGCCAGCTGGCAACTTGGGGTGCCGAAATACAATTGGGAAAACTGCCAGTGGGCAGGTTTCACAATCCAAAACAGAGACAGACATTCCGGCCCAGAACTCACATTTTCAAAGGAGAATAACTGACTGTAGCATTGTTTTTCAGATAAACAAGTATGTTAACGTAGCATGTTTCTTAAATATCTGCAAACATATTATGGCATTTTTATGCTTTAATAGAGTTGAAATCTTACATACAGCACCTTTAATAATTAGAAATGTTTCTTGAGCACTAAATCATGATATTAGAATGATGTCTTAAGGAACATGTGACACTTTTATTGCAAAGATTCAGTAAATTAATTTAATAATAAATAAATTGCATTTGAAAAAATTCAAATAGTAAATGGGTATTTTAAACAGTAATATTATTTCACAATATTACTGTTTTTACTTTACAAATAAATGCAGTATTAGTGAGTGTAAGAAACTTCCTTTAAAAACATTGACTCTTGCTGACCCCAAACCTTTTTAACAGTAGTGTAGAGAGAGAAATACGCAGCAAATTCTGTTTTGGAGGATTAATATACTACTTCCATTTTTTTTTTTTTTTTGTTATTGCATACCAGATATTCTGAGATAGCTCTTGTATAAGGTTGAAAGCCTTAAGAAAACCATCTCAAAACATCTTTAGCAGCTGCAGATCAGGTTACTGCTTTTACTGAGATAGCTGTCAGCATTTATTTGAGCTATGAAAGTGTGTGCTCTCATTTGATGGTTTTCCTTGGCTCTCATTTTCAGATGGCTAATGTGGAAATTTCTTTCCGCGAGCTAGAATGACTTTGACGTTTGAAGGATGTATTTGAAATGTATGATGAGTTGTTTGGCCCGATCTTTCAGTTCTGTTTATGTACTAATCAGGACTAGAGTATGAAATTCGGTGTCTCTGCATGCATACCAGCCATTGTCTAGTTCTCCGATTGCATCCGTGTCTGGCCGAATGTGCAAGGAAAGGTCGGAGGAGGACAGACCCTCACCACTTGTGTTCTTCCTGCAGTTTCTCGCAGTTCCACGGACTCATTACACACTATAAGATCGGCTTGCTGTGCATGAACATCATCGAACATGAGCTGAAGAAATATGACCTATGGCAAGATGAGTTAGAGAAGAAGAGCAAGGCTTATATCCTTTTTATCAATCTCTTTTCAATCAAAAAATTAATAGCACAAAATAAATGTGTTAAACAAACTAGATTACTCCTTAACATATCCACGTGAAGAGGACCCCGAAAACCAGAGCTTGCAGAAGGAGTATGAGAAAACCCTTAAGAAATACCAAAGCTTCCTGGTCAAACAGGAGCAGCTGCTACGAGGTACAGGAAGTGAAATGTTTTATTTGCCACAGTTCAGTAGGAATCATCCGTGAGGCCTTGATTATGTGTTCCTCTTCCTCCCAACGGCTCTAGTTGCGTTCTACCTGCTGTTGAATCTGTCTGAGGACACCCGCACAGAGCTCAAGATGAGGAACAAGAACATTGTGCACCTGCTGGTCAAGTCTCTAGAGAGGGAGAACCAGGAGCTGCTGGTGCTGGTGGTCTCCTTCCTCAAAAAGCTCAGCATCTTCTTGGAGAACAAGAACGACATGGTGAGATCTTCTTGGTGCCAAACACATCAGAAGCATTGAAATACAATTTCAAGAGTTATTAAATCAGTAAACGCTGGTGGCTAAAAGTTTGGAATGATTATGGTTTTTGAAAGAAGTCACTTGTGCTCACCAAAGCTGCATTTATTTGATGAAAATAATGTAAAACAGTACTGGTTATATTGTGAAATATTATAACAGTCTAAAAGAACTGTATTCTATTTGAATATATTTTAAAATGTAACTTATTTCTGTAGTCATAAAACTGAATTTTCAGCAGTCATTACTCGTGTCTACAGTGTCACATGATCATTCTAATATGCTGATTTGTTGCAAAAAAGATAGTTTCTATTTCAAATTCTTTTCTTTTGAACTTTGTATTCATCGAAGAATCCTGAAAAAATTATATAACAATTTCCACAAAAATACTAAGCAGAAACCTTATTAATAATTGTGCACCAATAATAAATGCTAATATTTGAAAATTATATCATGTCAAGGATCATGTGACACTGAATACTCAAGAGTAATTGCTGCTGAAAATTCAGCTTTTCCATCACGGGAATAAATTACATTTTAAATTAGTTTCAAAAAAGACGACAGTTCTTTTGAATTGCAATGATATGTCTCAGTATTATTATTTAATAAAATAAATTCAGCCTTGGTGAGCATAAAAGGTGTAAAAATCCATTAATAAATAAAAATATATTTATTTTAAAAAAAAAAACAAAAAAAACATTCAAAAACGTTTGACTGGTATATGTAGATAAAATATAAATATGATGCATTTTATTTAAGCATAAAGCTGTACCTTTAAGGTGTCGTGAAGAATTACGGGGTCATTTATAGCAGGAAGTTTCTGTCATTGCTGTGCCGAGCTTCGTCCTGCTTGTCCTACACTGCTCCACTGTCAGTGCACCTGGAATCAATCTACTCTGGCTATGAATGTACATTTATCAAGACAGAAGTTGTTTTTATTCCTGTATCCCTTAACCAAATCCTTGTTGTAGATAAAAGATATAGACTTTTGGCTTTGAAAATCCCTCATAAAACACATGTTGGACTAAAAATCTGTCTATTATAGGAGCAGCAAAGATGATTCTGTTTGTTTCTCCAGACTAAGCTGTTTTCAAAGGAAACAATGTTAAGTAATTTTATGTAGCTGATTCTTTCGACTCTAACTGAATGTATTATGTGTATTTCACTTGCATGTTTGTAATAGGCTGAAATGGACACTGTAGAGAAGCTGGCTCGTCTGGTTCCATGTGAACAGGAAGACCTGATGAACGTCACTCTGCGACTTCTCCTCAACCTCTCCTTTGACACGGGTCTGCGCACCAAAATGGTGCATGTGGGTTTGCTGCCCAAACTCACTGCTCTGCTGGGTAACTCTTCTAACGTTCATATTAATGAGACTGGAACATCATTCCACTGTAACTGAATTGCACTAAGGCTTACAGCAGAGTTCATGTGCTGTTTTCAAACTTTTTGGTGCCAGGGACTTTTCGCAACAGTAGTTTTACAAGGGATATTGCCTAAAACCCTCAGTTAGAAATAATGTAGAATGTGTATGTATACTACCATTCAGGTGTGTGGGGTTGGTAAGATTTTTTCATGTATTACATGTTATATGCAGAAATGCAGTAAATCAGTAATATTGATTTTAAATACATATTTATTATATTTTAAAATAAAAGGTTTTAAAATAAGTATTTTATTATATTTTAAAATGTAATTTATTCCTCTGATGGCATAGCTAAATTTTCAGCAGCCATTACTCATGAACCTTCAGAAATCAGATTTCAGAAGATTTCAGATTTGCTGCTCAAGAAACGTTTTTCGTTTCAATTTTAAAAACAGCTGTGCTGCTTAATATATTTGGGAATCCATAATAATTATTTTTTTAGAATTCTTTGATGAATAGAAAGATCACAAAACATAATTTATTTAAAATAAAAATATTTTAGTTATAAATATTTGTACTGTCTTATAAATAAAAAGTATTCCTTTCTTTAAAAAAACAAAAACAAAAAACGTTTGAACAGTAATATATAAATTATTATTATTATTTGTTTTTTATTTCTTACTGTTTAAAAACTATGGCTATTAGTTGATTCAAACAGTCACTGTATTAATCCAATAATTTCCAACAATTTGTTAAAATAAAAAAAAGAAACAGTACTAGTGTCAAATTTGGCAAAAAATGTTGAAAAATTATAAAAAAGGTTAAATACATTTACTTGATTTCTTAAGTTAAGTTTGACAGCCCTAAAATACATATTTTTGCTCCTCTTTAATTTTCTGTGCACTCTCTACCACCTTCTTAATAGGCATCCCTGGACCTATTTGAAAACCCCCGATTTTAAAAACCTTGTAGACCAACTCTTTGCACATCTTATCCAAGCCCAGAAATGTTACTTTCTTAAGGCAGTAGATTAAAAACCAAAACTTTTCCATTTGAAATAAAACGTTTTGGTCCAACACGAAATGAGAGAAACTTGCATGACTGAAGTTAATGGAAAAATTATATTTGTGAGGTTACCAAATTAAAGTTATTTTTAAATGTGTATTATACACTCTTATCTTCCAACTAGAAAGATCAATTTAAGGTTGCATCCAAGGATTTACGTTGGAAAATCAGTAAGGTTGAAATGTTTGAAAACCAACATATGATCTACATCAGAATGATTGTCTTTACAAGCTACAGAATATACAGTTACACTGAAACCAAAAACCTGCTTTGGCAGAAGCTGGTGCAGGTGCAGATGATGGAGCTTTGGCTTAAATTATGGCCATTTCTATCAGATATCCTGAATCGAGCAAAGCCAAACACATTTACCCAGTGATTATGAGTTCAGCTACTCATGTCATAGGAGAATAATTCCTCTTTGTGTCTGTTTTCATTTTCATCCAACAGCACTTTTCATGCATCTCTGTCAGGCATCAACCACAATATTTCTGGTAATTTGATGCATATGACATGCGCTTCTTTTCTGATCAGCTCGAGTGACACCTCTACATCAAGGCTGCTTTGTAAATCCTTCCTTTGATTACATCTAAGGGCTTAATTGCACTTTTTTTCAATGGGTTAGCCATTTACGCTTCAGCAGTTAGGACTGAGTTTAAGAGCTGCCTGGCTGCCGTCGTAAAGTCCGTCCGTCTCCGCTTACTCTCGCTGAGGTGAGGCAGCGACGCGGGTCAGTGGCGCCTGCGGCTGCTAATGAGAAGCACATGTTCCAGCCACCAAGGGCCCGCCCAGGACGGCCCTCGCTTATTAATGCCACTAAAATATATGCCTCCTCCTGTCTCCCCAATTAAACAAACTAAGCAAACCTCTTCTTTACCTACTCCGCTTTCCCTCACTCTCTCTTTCTTTTTTATCCTGATATCCCCAGCGGTCACATCTGCTTCTAATCGCTGATGTGATAATGTGTTCTAGAGTGTCTCGGGTCCCGACTGCCTCGGTCAGACTCATAATGACTGATTATCCCATTGCTCTATCTGAGTGTTTCCTATCTCACAGGGGAGTATCAGCATTAGGGAAGAAGAGGAGGAGGAGGGCGTAAAGTGTTATTAATGAGAGTGTTTGAAAGGAGAAGCGTGAGTGTGTTTGGTGCATGTGTATCTGCAGTCTCTCTCCCCTGTGGAATGAGTTTGGATTGTAATCACATACCCCACATGCTCTTATCTATAATCTCTGTGATAAATGATTCGCTCTCAGCACGAGCCAGTATAAATACATTATCTAACTGACCACGACTGATCAATTTAGATAGCGCTTGAAAAGTTTACATGCGTTGTGAATCTCTCTGAAGGTTTTTTCCTCATCTTTTCTTTAGGTGATGACACGTACAAGCACATAGCGATGCGTATCCTCTACCACATCAGCGTGGACGACAAATCTAAATCCATGTTTGCGTATACTGACTGCATTCCTCAGGTGAGCATTTTTTTCACTTTATTCACTTTTAATTGAGATTGGGGCTCTTCATTATTAATTATTGTGTTGGTTATTTTTTAAATGAATTAGATATTCCACATGTTACCCAATACAGAGATTATGATATAAAGAAACAAAACAAAACATTTAAAATGACCAAATACAGTATTTATCCCGTAACTTATCCTGTGTGTGTGTATACAGTATGTATACTGTACTGCGCAAGTACTAAAAGGTATTTTGTACTAAGCTATTTCAAACATATTTTTGCTGCTGTGGTGTGTCATGTATGTATCGTGTGCACCTCACCTTATGTTGTAAAGTGAGCTAATTGCTGCGCTGTCTTTCTCTCACGTGGCGTTAATGAGATAACAGGGCTAATTTAATTGGAGGGGGGCCTCTGTGAGGTCACCAGCTATTGCCTGGGTACAATTTCTCTGAAACAACTTCTGCCCGAGTGTTGTCATCTTTAAAATGCTTGTCTTCTCTAATTGGGTGTAAATGCCTACCAGATGCTCGTAAAAAAAAAGTTAAATTCCTCAACCTAATCGCTCCACCAATCCGCCTGGAGACGGTCGGGGCATGATGTCAGAATAGCTGTGGGACTCCTTAGGGAGGTCTTTCTTTCTTTCTTTCTTTTTCTTTTTCACCTCAATACATACCTACATCATCTCAATTCTTTCTTTTAGTTGTCCATGCTTTTGTTCTTTCTTTCTTTCATTAATTCTTTTAATTCTGTCATTTGTTTATTTGTTCTTTCTTTCATTTGATTATACTTTTTTGTTTGTTTATTCATTCTTTCATGTTTGTTTTTTTCCCCGTTTGTTCTCTTTCAGTTGTTCTTGTTTTTATTCATTTTTGTTCTTGTTTTGTTTATTCTCTCTTATGTTTGTTTTCATTTGTTCTTTCTTTTGTTTCTGTTTAGTTCTTTTTTCTTTCTCTCTTTCTTTCCTTTGTTCTTTTGTTCACTCTTTTGTTTATTCATTATTTTTTACAGTTGTTTATTCATTTGTATATTCTTTCATTCGTTCTTTTGATTTTTGTCCTTTCTTTCTTATTTTGAAGACTCCCCTGACTCTTCATCAAAAGCTAAAGTGTGTCTGTTGGTGTCTGTGGATCTGGTGTCCCTCAGGTCTGTGCTGGAATTCAGCCTGGACCCTCTTCTGTAAGGGAGGATTTAGGATTTAGATCAAAAGGCCTCACTGCTCTGGGTTCTGAACTGGTGAGGAGAGGCCCGGCATTGGACCCATTCCTCTGCCACAAAGGGGTCCTGCTATAATTACTCAAAGCTGTGAGGTGTGTGTGTGTGAGGAAATGCTTGCAGGGCTTGTGGAGCTATGAAACCGTGGAGAGCTCAGAAACGGAGGTGGGAGGGAGGGGATGACTCAGGGGTGCGAGGCAGGGCCTCCCATTGCTGGTAAATAGGAGCAAGCAGGTGCCAGTGAGTCTAGACTGCGTGATTTGGAGGCCTGGTCCCAGGTTATGTGATACTCAATATGGGAAAGGCCTGATTGCTCACTGCTGCCTCTTCACAGGCCTGCTTTGGTCTGGTCGTGCCTTCCTGTGTAACATCCAGCTGGCCCATACTGTGGCCCATGCCCAATGCGCCCAGTGGAGCCTCCTCCTTCTTCATCTGTTCATCTCCTCATCGCTTTTTTTAACCACATGTGTGGAATCCGTAGGCCACTGGCCAGTTATCTCCTAAAGACAGGCCTGCCAAGTCTTTCTCATTGGGCCGTTATCAGCTGCAGTATTGACCTGATTGAAGCAGACTGTGGGATATTGTCTCAACTCTCTCTGGCTTTTGAATAAAAACACAAATAGCAATCCTTTCGCCAACAATGACAGCACTAATATTTCTCCCTGTCAGGAACCATCTCTTTCATCATTTATTTCTTTTCTTTTGTTTTCCATCTGATTGTTGCACGATACTCCACATGCAATACTCCTCAGTTTTGAATTGTGCTTCAATAGGCCCATTGTGATATCACTCTCTGAGGATATTTGGAAACCACACATGAGCCCTGATTTGACAAACTATTCTATGCTTCACATTAGATTACGCTTTTCAGGTTACTAATCTGTCTGACAGGTGTCAGTCCATAATTTTATTTTATTTTTTGTGAAGAAACAAAACGAACTGAGATGGACTAAATCCAGAAAAACTGTGGCAACGTCTCCAAGATGCTTCAGGAGACCTACCTGCAAAGCTACTGTACCTGAAAAACTATTTGCACCGAGGGCAAAAGCTGCTTTAAACGCAAAGGATGGTCACATCAAATGTTGATTTCATTTAGTTAATAGAAGTTAATTATTTTTTTTGACAGCATTATTTTTGACACCATCCTCATTTTTCAGCATTTTTACACAAGTGCCTAAAACTTTTAACAGTACTGTAGCTTTGCAGGTAGGTCTCCTGAAGCATCTTGGAGACATTGCCATAGCTCTTCTGGATTTAGTCTGTCTCAGTTCGTTCTGTTTCTTCATGTCATTCCAGACAGACTGGATGATGATGAGATCATCATCATGAGATCAGACTCCTTGTGCAAACAAAAATCTCACTGGATTATTACAATTAATGGCTAAATGAATGTTTGGAAATGTAAACATATACTACCTACACACAAAATAAAAAAAAAGATAGAAACAACTGACTTAAAACCATTTTTTAGCTGGTGAAAATACTAGCGTTCTAATAATTTTGGCCACCGCTGTATGCTATCATGTTAATCAGTGTGAGCCTTCAAGCATATACACTAATACAATTTCCTGCAGTTGTGATAGTTTTGTTTAAATAAATATGCTCTTGCCTCTATAAAAAGTAAAAACTCTATCAACGCAATGCATATTTTTGGTGTCCCGTTTGCAGCAGTAAAGAAAGTTTGACAACTTCAGAGTTTCTCTTTGTTTTTCTGTTGTTAATATTAAGCCCTGCTATACCGTTATAGTTTGGTCTGGTTATTTAATGTTTTCATGTTGATACCCTGCATATAGTAATTTGAATTGAAATCCTGTTTTGTGTGTGAACAGCTCATGCAAATGGTCTTTGAACATGGCGAAGAGAAAATCGACACCGAGCTCATTTCATTCTGCATCAACCTGGCTGCTAACGAGACTAATGCTCAGATTATCTGTGAGGGTAAGAGCCTGAATCTCATTTCTCCTGGAATAACATGCAACATGTCCAAAACATCAGTGTTTACATGTAATAAAGCATACTGTCACACACCAGCGACAACTGTTGCTTATTTGTAATTAATAATACATGGAATCTGTTCAAACTAATGATCAATCTCTGGCTGATAATGATTAGTTGTGTATTTGCTCTGCAGGTAATGGATTGAAGATGCTGATGAAAAGAGCACTTAAACTAAAGGAACCACTAATGATGAAAATGATCAGGAACATCTCACAGCACGATGGACCTCTGAAACAGCTCTTCATTGTAATTTGAATATTCTGCCATTCCATTAACAGTCAAAAGTTACACATTACTTACTGAAAACATAAAAGGATCATTTAGCATTGTTGTGTTGAACTTCACTATTACTTAATGTGTACTGTGAACGATAAATGATAATGATAAAAAAATTACCAATTAAATTTTAAAAACATTCTATTTCTTTATTTGTAGTATTCCGTTATATATTTGATAGCCCAAAAATCCTAAGTATCTTACAGGTTGGGAATTCCTGTGCTAAATGGACACTTAAAGATACTTTGTCATTTACCCTTCAGGAGTATGTGGGTGATCTGGCAGCTCAGATCAAGCAGGAGGGTGGTGAAGAGTTTGTCATTGAGTGCTTGGGTACAATGGCAAACCTCACCATACCTGACCTGGACTGGGAGCTCCTGCTGAAAGAGTACAACCTGGTTCCCTACCTCAAAGACCACCTCAAACCCGGTAAAACTAACCTGTACCTGTTTGTGTTTCAGGATGTATTTGTAATGGAAAGGTAATATACAGCCTGCTACATACAGTACAATGCTAAACTGTATAACTGTCATTGGGGCTTTTTTTTTTATTGACGTCAAGGTGCTAGATCATAATTTCATAATTTTTCATCACCTTTTGCCTGTTCATTAAATGGTCCTGTGTGTGACAAATCATTAAAAAAAAAAAAAACACAAATAGTCTGCATAGTATCTTAACTACTATTAACGCAAGAAACTGGTATGTACTGTAGAATTGCTCAAAATGCTGTTTAAAAGTTTTAGATAGAGTATTTTAAATTACCGATTTAAAATATTCAATGTCAAGTATTCATATACTTTTTACTACAAGCTATTTTGTTAAGGTTGTATGTGAAACAGTATCCAGTATGAAACCCTAACATATTAATCTGCAGTGTAGTGTACTGTGCTACATCACATTATCTCTGTTTATAACCCCAAAAATAAATATTTTAATTTTGTTTCTCTAGTAATCCAATTTTTTGTAAAAACGGCCCAACTTTTGACATCAACCAACCCTTATTTATTTGTCACAATTAAATGACACAAATTAACAATTGCTTTAGGTAGTATGTCATTCATTGGCATTCCTTATTGGAGTAGTATGTAATAGCATTTTTCATTATGCCAAACCAGACTTGACCTTTAACCTCTGTGTTTCAGGGTCAGCAGAGGATGACCTGATCCTGGAGGTGGTGATCATGATCGGTACGGTGTCAATGGACGACTCCTGTGCCGTCATGCTGGCTAAGTCTGGCATCATTCCTGCTCTTATTGAGCTGCTAAATGGTAACTTACACACATGAGCATGAGTGCTTAAAGAAACAAACAGACTTTCAAATCCTCTCGACACGAAATCTTTCTCATTATCGCTAACCATAAAACTAATTTCCAGAGAAAAAGATCAGTGCTGTTTTGATTTCTACTTTAGTTTGGCCGAATCACAACAGCTGCCCCCCTGCTTTGCGTGTCTGTAGCCGCTCAAGTACCAGATTTCAATTTGGCATGCTTTGTCTTACCTAATGTGATCTGATGAAATGAGTTTTGAAGAGTTTATTTAGACTAAACTAATATTAAATTAGAATAAATAAACAGCCCATGGCTGCGTGGGACACATGCTTTGTGCATTACGTGCTGGGAAGTGACAGTGTTTTCAGGAACAGGAAAGCACCAGGTTCATGGCATGCATCAGATTTGCTGGTTCTGCTCAATGTGAGCCCTCATTTCAATAAATGCCTAATGGCAGGGCTATTCCTTGCCATGAAAAGAATAAATGTTTAAGAGCCAAGAAGGTGGAGGGCCAAAGTAGTGACCGTCCCAACATATACAGCTCCTCTCAAAGAGAAAAAGGAAAGATACTTGTTTCTTTTAAACTTGGCAACTTTTTCCCCCCACTCCAGACACAGTGGTCTCAATTACATGAAATTCAACATCTGAAATGTTTTTGTACTACATGCAATATAATATTTTATAACTTTGATCACAACAATGCAATAACAAATCTGACATTTGTTTTCCTCGCGATAAGCATTATGTGGCGAGGCCGCATTGACAGATGCATGGGTACTGTTTTATTTATACATAACTTTTCAGCACTTGTGTTCGTATACTCATTCACTGGCTCTTTCTCATCTGAAGAGGCGCTGACACGTTCTCTGTGATGTTATTTGTAGCTTTTGCAAAGCTTGTGCAGCTCCTTGCTGTAGCGGTATTCAGTTTCTGGTCCCATGGAGCAGCTAGCCTCTTTGCTATCATTCTTCTGGAGGAATTTCGATCTCAGGGGACGGGAGCGTTCTGAGCCAGATCGAAATTGAAATAAAGGCTTTTATTAAAGGGGGCAGCTACAACCGCACAGTTCTCCATAGGAGCTTTCTGTATCATTTCAGAGCAGAAGTTGATACTTTCCCCAAATGGTGGCTTCTCACGAGAGCCTTCATACATAAACATGATCCACCGGAGGAGGTTTTGAACATCAGCTCGCATGAACAGGCACCATCGGATAGGAAATGCCTGCACAGCTGCACTGGAGTGTGCGTTTTTGCTGGTTTGCTGTATCGCATTTCAGCTTAATGCTGACATGCAGATGTTCTTGTGATGAGGAAACGATTGTGCCTTCATATAATAATATATGTCCGTGAGGAAATATTTTTGGGCCAATTCTTCTTTATATGAAGCAAAATGTTTGATTTTGTGAGGTCAATGTAATGTTCTTCATCTGCTTGTGTTGCTGTTACCAGCCCAACAGGAAGACGATGAATTTGTGTGCCAGATCATCTACGTCTTCTACCAGATGGTCTTCCACCAGGCCACCAGAGATGTCATCATTAAGGACACTCGTATCCTTGTTACAATAAATTGGTTTTCCTTGTATGGGCATGTTTATCTGTGCAGATGTTTTGTAAATGGCTGTTTGGACTGTGTTCACTGGTGTTTTGATACTTTTGGGTTCTTCAGTCTTGAATATTGCAGCTACGTGTAAGAATACATGATTATTTTCATCCATTTCCAGATAGAAGGAGAATGTTAAAAAAGCAAGTTTGACTGCACTGTAAAAAGTGTCAGCTTGCAATTGTCCCCCATGGATCTATTTTATTCTATTGATTCAGAGATATTGAATGTTACACTATGAAGCACTTTTTTTAAATTTCATGCCAAAACATTTTACAGTACAGACCAAAGACCAGACCAGTGGGACTCAAACACCAGAGAAAGGCCATTTTTATGTGGTTTTAAGAACTCTAAAGACCGAGACCACAAAATTGAAGATTTCAGCTCCAATGTAAGATATTTGCCAGATTTGACCTGAAATTATTGTAATCATATGATGGCAATTTTACACTGATACTCAGTTGTTCTTTTTAATAACTAAATATTTTGTATAGTTTTGTATGGCAAAGATGGCCAAAATGGGTACTTCACTACATTAATAATACTAAATACTTGCTATTTAAAATATTATCAAATAATAGTTATTAATAATATGGCCAATTAAGAGCTCTTACTAAATATTTATAAACAAAGACAGTGCACTAACAATTAGGGCTGCACAATTAATCAAATTTCTAATCGCGATTACAATTATGGATGCCACAATTACGTAATCGCTCAAAGCGGCAATTAATCGTTTCAAAGTCCACTTATGTTCTTCTGCACGCTTAAGATATGTTTTTTTCTTTCTTCATGTTATCTTAAGGGGTTTCCCATTGTTTTAGTTTCAGTATAACATTATAATACCAATCATATTTTTACTTTTTTTATAATTTAAAGAAGAAACCAATCCGATGTACATTTGGCCATAATTGGAGCTTAATACTATAGAAAAGCACTAAAGGTTTTTCAGTTAGAGTGTTTTCAGCTTGTTTATTTTCATATAAAAATACGGCATGCAGTTCATCATTCAATGTAAATTGTGATAATTGTAATTAATAATCGCAATTACAATTTCAAGGGAATAATCAACAATTATGATTTTGGTCATAATCGTGCAGCCCTACTAGGAATCATGGCTATAATAAAATGTAAAAATGTGCATATAGTTTTTTACATGGCATGATAAAATATCAAGATATAAATATTATGGTAATTGGACTATGAACTCCTTAACTGTATTTCAAAGAGGCCCCAGCCTACCTCATTGATCTTATGCATGACAAAAATGTGGAGATCCGGCAGGTTTGTGACAACACTCTGGACATCATCGCTGTAAGTATTCACAAACAACCCCACTACATATGTGCACTCAAATCCAAATCAGAGACTTCTGTGTGTGTTTCTGCTCAGTGCTGACCATGTCTGTTTACAGTGCTGATGAAATCTCTGCAGTTAATGCCCACTCGCTGACATTAGATAGCATAATTGGTGGTGAACTCTTGAGAGGCAGGTTTGTTTGGGGAAGTGTTTCATTCACTTTATTAGCCTGCTCGTTAAGCCTCGGCCACATGAAAGCATGCGTGTGGGATCTGGATTTTATCTGTGGTGACAGAGAAAGTGCAGATGTATAGCTCTGGCTCAGCAGACTGACATGTTTGACGTTGGTATCAAGTATGCAGATTTACATTTTCATCGGCCATTCTGTGAAAAAGACTTTTCAACTTAAAGTAATTTTATAAATAAGCATACATTTTTATACATGTTTATATTTGTGTCATCTCAAGTTTAATTGATTCATTCATATTATCTTGGTAAATATATTATACCTTCAGAATGGTAACAAAATTGGCAGTTTTGTAGATTAACTCATACTCTTTATTTTGATAGTCGACTTCAGATATTGTACTGTCTAGAAGTCACTTTGACATTGACATGTAGTTGCAAATATACTTATAGTTTGTAGAATGTCTAAAGTGGACTATTGAAATAAGGAGTACCAAATTAAATTTGCAACCTTTCTTAAGGTATAATTATTTACAAAGATAATATGAAATAATCAGTCAGTTAAGCTTGAAGGCACTATGCAATATGTAAACTTTATAAAAGTGTAACTGATTTATTTGACATTAAAAGCCTTGCTTAAACATTAAGATACTACTACAATCAGTTATCACTTACTGTTGACAAATGCAGAATAACAACCCATAAGATAAAGTGATAAACCAGGCTGGAACAAACTTAAAGGGATAGTTCCCCCAAAGGTCAAACTTCTGTTGGTAACCAAACAGTTTTGGCCATTGATGAAGAAAAACACTCTAACATTTCTCAAAATATCTTCTTTCATGTTCCACAGAAGAAAGTAAGTCATACAGGTGAGTAACTGATGATAGAAATGTTCATTTTTTTTGGGTGAGCAATTCCTTTAAAATTGTGGGTGCAGGTCTGTGTGAGTGTGTACTCTCACTGGCCCTCTGGGCTTTGCATCAGGCTCCTAGCCCCGGGCTCCTGCGTAGTTCTGTGCTGCTGTGTCCACATGATGAATGGACAGAGCAGAGAAAAGAGAAACAGGGCTTATTTACTTTAGGTTCTGCCACAGGGGGCCTCGGCTGATAAATCCATATTTTCATTCAGCGGAGCAGGCGGCGGCAGGACGCCTCTGTAGGCCTTTAGACCCTGGGACAGAGAGCTGGCCTTGAGCTCTGAGCTCCAGCAGCCCCCCTCCTGCACCCTGCACCTCACCGTACAGAGCTCAGTTAGTACGGGTACATTAAATACTTTGTCTTAGCAGAGGTGGTTTACCTTTATAATCGTTATTTATGAGATGAGCTTTGTGCAAAGGATGTTAGACATGCTTCCCGGCTGCTCTGTGAGAGACTAACAAATTAATTCATTTTCTTCATCATTTGGTATAGTTTAAGAATTTAACTCAACTAATTTTCTAAAAGCGATAGTTCACCCAAAAATAAATATTTATGAAAATTCATCATTTATGTTCCCTTAACTCCAAACCTGTATAAATTTCTTTCAAGTTAAAGTTCAATTCACTTTTCCATCCCCAAAGGGGAGGTTTGTTTTGGACCCATGGTGTAAGAAATATATTTTTCAGTGAACGATCCCTTCAACTAATTCATATTGTTTCAAACGGTAGTGAAAACATGCTGATAGGGGTAGTTGTGGTGAAATTGTACTCTCTTAAAAAGTAACTGAGGTCATTTTGATTTCATGTTAACTTTCATTTCTTGTGTAAAGAATGACTCTTGAAAGTTGAATAAGCTCCTGGTCCCCAATCAAGAACCACTTTTTTTTCAGCAAGGACACATTAAATTGATCCAAAGTGCCTGTAAAGACATTTATCATGTTAAAAAAGGTTTCCATTTCAAATAATTGATTCTTTTGAACTTTCTATTCATCAAAGAATCCTAAAAAATGTACCATGGTTTTACAACAATTTTTAAGCAGCACAACTAGTTTTAAAAATTTATAATAATAAGAAATGTTCCTTGAGCACCAAATCAGCATATAAGAATGATTTCTGAAGGATCAAAACTATAGTAATGACTGCAGGAAATTCAGTTTTGCTATCACAGGCAAAAAACAAAATTGTAAACTGTAATAATATTACTGCTTTTATTATATTTTTCAAATAAATGCACCCCTTTTGAGCACTGAAAGTTCTTTCAAAGACATAAAAAAGTCTTACCGACCCCAAACTTTTAAACAGTAGTGTATATATGATTTGATTGATTTATATTGTTTATGGACTTAAATAAGTGAGGGCCAATTATGTAGTCACACTTCTCTCAGAAGAACACTAGTTCAGCACTGTTTCAGATTGAGGTAGACTGATGTAGACACTTTTGACATGTGTTGGCAACAGAATCCATTAACACAAAATCAACTGATTCCCCATCTCGCCAAGAAGTGTAGGTCGGGCAGAAAGCGTATGGCTGTGGGCGAGGTGTGTGTTGTGTGTGGCACTCCACCCAGTCTGTGGGCTCTGCACCTTTAATCACTGAGCTCTGTTTCTCTGTGGCACCATCAGCAGACACTGCCTATAGGGAAAACCCTGCTCAGACAGAAGCCCTCATTGTGGGATGAAATATATCTGCTGCGGAGGGTCCGGACGGTGTTAGAAGTCTGCGCAATGGTAAATGGTAGATTTGGCATGACAGTGTTTGGGACCCTCTCACTCAAATATTCACTGGAAATCTCTTGTGGGGAGTTCAAGTAGAGCTGGCACTGAGATACAGAGTGACAGCGCTGTTTTGACAACATGAAATTTGCACAGCTGTGTGGTATAATTTAGGTTAGAGGGTAGTAACACATCTCAGGCGAATAAATATATATGTTTTTGTGTGTGTTCTGCAAAGGAGTATGATGAAGAGTGGGGGAAGAAGATCCAAAGCGAGAAGTTTCGCTGGCATAACTCACAGTGGCTGGAGATGGTAGAAAGCAGACAGATGGAGGACACCGAGCCCTACATGTACGGAGATGATCCGGACGCTCTGGAGCAGCCCGATCTCTTCTACAGCACTGGTTAGAAAACACATATACACCCCAAACACCCCTCATGGCTGAGACCATGAAAGACAGTCAGTGTTTTCTTGTCTGCTAAGTTAACCCAACTTTATTGATATCCGGTGCCACAACTTGACAGACACAGAAAGTCAAAAACCTTACAGCCCAGATTTTTGCATGGGGATTGGGATGCTGTATTCTGGCTTGATCGACCGTCGAGTTGGTGTCATCAAAGGCTTGTCGTAGTGAGAGGTTGTCAGGAAGATAAATGAGGAGAGCTGCTGGGTGGAAGTGGCTCTGCTGGGTCGCTGTCTCGTACGTTTGTTTGCTTTATATACTCTGTGTGTGTGTGTGTGTGTGTGTGTGCGCAGACGGTATGATGGCCCCAGAGCCAGGCCTCAGTCCGGACTTCTACAGCCAGTCCTACTCTCAGAATGGAGACTTCAATGCCTGGTGAGTGAGCAGCTGTTACCCTCATCAGCTTCCTTTGCATTAAATACATATGTAATAAAAACTCTTTATAATGTGTTTTGTTACTTAATAGGGCTGGCAATTAAAACGAAATAATTTACATGATATTTCTTAGCTTTTTTTTTTTTTTTTTTCTGGAACACAGAAGAACGTTGGGAACAACACTGGAGCTCATCAACAAAAAAATTATAAATTTATATCAAATTTATTTACATTTCTCAAAATATCTTCTTTTATGTTGCACAAAAAAAGACAGTCATACAGATTTGGAATGACATCAGGGTGAACTAACCCTTTAGAAAGGCTGCAACTTTATTTCTATGGTTCAGAAAGTTAAAAAAACTGATTATGAAGAAACCGTTCAAAAAACTGTGATTAACAAAACTGGCCTTCAGGGGACAAAATGAAATATTTTTTCCCATCCTGGCATCTTCTAGGAAGTCTTTCTCAAGCTTGTGTTTTCTACAAGTCTGCTGTCTTAGGCTGCAAATACCAACCAGTAGTTCATATTTTTTAAGTACCCTATGATACATACATTTTTTTGATCTTTTTGTTAAAGATTATTCTTAAAAAAAGAAAAAACTCCATAATAGCCATACATCGAAATAACACTTTTGCTAGAAATGATTGGCATATGATACACTGCTGATTTGTTCATAACATTGGTCCATTCTAGTTGATGCTTCCAGCACTCTTACAAGTCATCCTAATGTTAGCAATCTATAGTACAGATAATATTACATCAGTTTTATACTTTTATCAGTATAATTCAAAAATGATCTTTAATACATCACAAAAATCCACTTAGTTTGCAAGGCATAATAACACAAACCTGTAGTACATTGAAAACGGCAAGTGAAAATCTGTTTGTCGCACAGGCCCTAGACCATCAGGCCATTGTTACTGTACTTGCTTTCTCACACCAGTTTGTTTTTTGGGTCTTCATAAAACAGCGTTGTTAAATCTTCTGCATTAAACATCTTTAGCTTTGTAATTTTCTTTTAATCATTTGGACAGTATGATCACAGCTGTTCAACAAAGCGCCAGGCAGTATTCCTCTGACGGTCTCTTTCTCTCTGTCAACGATACTCTTTTGGCCCAAAAATAAACTTGCCTTTCAAGTTCCATGGAGCCAAATATATCGTCCACATTCCTCTACAAACACACACACACGAGTACAGATGAAATAACATTTCACCTCTCCTTCAAATCCAGTGCTCACGTTGACTCTCTAAGGCTGCCAGAGAGCTGATCAGTGAGGAAATGGATCCCCCACTTGTGTTCGATATGCAGCTCTTGTAGTCTAAACTTGCCCTAATAGTGTGTACTTGATGCGATCTATTCCACTGGACGTGTTTATTATGCGCCGTGTGCTTTGTATGGAGAATGCGCTGCTCATTGGCCTGTTTGTTTTGGCTGGGTGGGGATTTGGGCACTTCGCAGACTGACATCTGGGGCGCTGAGTGCCGCTGGGCTGTCATGTGGGTGAGGATAGAAGCGGGGATCCAGATGGAGGGCGAGTTCTCCAGCGGCTCTTTGTAAAGCGATACATTTCAAATATACACAGAGGATTGGGGGGCAACATTAGGGTCCTGGGATGAATGGTTTAATTTGAGTGGGCAGCTCTGAGTGACAGAGGTTACCATAATAATCAAATAGAGTTTCAGTCTTTACTTAAGACGCTTGTGAAACGATGTTTGTGAACGCAGGCCTTTTGGAGTGGTTTACTTCACGAGCCAACCTGAGAGACAGGTATTTGATTAACTCAAGCTTCCCATGGTATATTGGTACTAAAATAGTACAGCCATATCAAAAATGTACAGTTGTACAACATCATTTTATCAGTGTATGCCAAGCAGCGCAGTTCAGGCAGTGATGTAAATGAGATTGTTTGGTAGCATTTAATGTATAAATAAAATCCAGATGGGTTGCTTAACTAAAGTCATTTGCGTGCTTTGTATGGCAGAATTTAATTATGATCAAAACTAAGCAATATGATGATCATCAGAAGACAAGAGAGACATTTTTGACATATTCTGCTGTTCAAAAGTTTGGGGTTAGTAAGATAAATAAGATGTGTTTTTTTTGTTTTGAAGAAGAAAGTAATACTTTTATTCAGCAAGGACACATTAAATTGATCAAAGTTGACAGTAAAGACATTTATACCATTACATTAAAAAAAACAATGTTGCGTTCATCAAAGAATACTGAAAAAAAGATTTCCACAAAAATATTGAGCAGCACCATTGAAGTGGTTTTGAACAATATATAATAATAATAAATACTGTTTCTTGAGCACCAAATCAGCATATTAGAATGATTTCTGAAAGATCATGTGACACTGGAGTAAAAGCTGCTGAAAATTCTAATTCAAAATACTAGATTATATTTTCAAATAGTTTAAAGTAGAAAACATATATAACATTTTAATTATATTTCATAATATTACTGCTTTACTGTATTTAATACTGTATTTAGTGTATGTGTAATATATATAGCCTACATAATATAGAATGCTTTGGGATTTTTGTAGTGATTGTTCAAAGTACAAATCCAGAACTGATGAAAGAGAAACAAGCGAGTACAAGATCACAATATATTTTAATAACTGTACACAATATTATCGCACTGTGTCCTAGATACACCAGATCCTGTTGATTCCCACCCCTAGAGATAGAGAATGAAGAAGAGATGAGGTGCTGAATCGAGCTAAAACCGGTCACTCTGAGCGCGAGCGGGACACACTGTCTGCAGATGGGCTTCTGATGTCCCCCGAGGAAAACCAGTTCTCTGTGTGTGTCTTTTGTGTGCACGCAACAGACTGACAAATCTGCCTTTATTCAAGCCGTGTGCGCTGCACTATGTGTCCCTAAAGCCTTGTGGAGCTTGAACAAGAACGCAGTAGGAAAATAGAAAAAAGGGATGTGGAGATGCAATCAGGCAAGGGAAAGGGGAAAAAGGGGGTGCTGTTGATTTGACACAGCCAAGGTAGGGCATGTAACCGGAGAAGTGACAGGAACGGGAGATCAAAGCGCGGGCTGGAGAACAACTTGGGGAAAAAAGGAGGAGAAACGTCCTTTTATAAAAGAGCCGAGACCTGTTTCCTGTGCAAACACACTCTTCTGAGCTATGAAACAATGTCTGGTTAAAAGGGTCTTTTTTTATGGGCACCTTTGGCCGTTTCCCCTCCCAGAACGTCAGGGCTGACCTGGCTCCCTATGAGCTGTCAATCCCATCCCCACTCAGCTTTTATTGCCCTGTTTTGAAGCCCCGTGCTGGAAGAGGTGACAGGCTGCCCTTATAATTGGACAGGAATGTGTTCGCTATACGGATCACAGGCCAGGTCAGTCGTGGAGATAAATCATAGAATAAATTCCCATTAATATTCATTTTCTTATCAGAATGGGGTCATCGTGTCATTTTCGGGCGTTAATATCATCCGGTAATTAATGACATGATGATACCGAGTTGAAGCGCAAAATGAACTCTTGATAACTCGCCGCTATAAATTCTCAGAGCAATAAAAGCTCTCCCTCTGTAGATGATTATCCCAAACTCTGGGAGCCTGTATTTCTTGCTAAAGAACTTGCTTTCAAGGAAAAGCCAAGTGCTGAGGTAAAATTTAGGTGTTGGAGTCAAAAACAGAGGCTCGGAGCACCTACAGGTGGCGCCGACCCGCACATGAATCCCTCTTACCCGCGGTTCAAATTCAGCCTGACAGATCTGGCAGGCCAATAGGAAAAAGACATATTTTAGACAGCAGAGTGTGTGAGTCGGGGTGCTAAGAGGAGCTGTGTTTGATTACTGGAGGTCATATGAGGCTAAAAACAACACAATGTAATGCGGGCACATAGGGGCAAAGCAAACAGCTCATAATTTAAAAGCTGTAGGCTTGAACCTGTTGGTTTAGAGGGAGGCAGACAGAGCCAACGGCCAATTTGTTTCTAGAACCGCAAAACTTTTTTGGCTCTGTGCATCCTGGATGAGTGTAAACGCTTGTCGAGGTGCAAGTGTCACATCACACAAGTGTTTTACTCTCACTTCTGCACGGTTTTAATACGAATTCATCAGATTTACATGAATAATGTAACAATTATTTTGATTATTTAATAAATGTCACAATTGGTATTGCTAAACCAGTATAAAGGCTTATATAGGAGGTAATGCTTACACTGGCATGCAGAGCTCACTGAATTGAAATCTTAGCATTTTGCAGTCTTATGTGGGACAGTATGCAGCCCAGACCACATTGTGCTATCTTGAACAGCAGGTAAATGTTTTTAAGGAAGCTTGCCGTTTTCATTTTATACTCATATAATGGATTCAATTTTTCATGTTACACCATCAACTCAGAATATTAATTAATTATAAATTAATTATAGAATTATAAATTAATGCACTTACACAATTAATATCACAGAACAAGAATCAACCAACAAAACCAATTGTTGGTTGATTCTCTTTTGTATTATATCTTGTTGAAGTATATAGTTAGTGCATTACTTTATTATATTCTTTGTGTTCACTTCTTAAATTTTCAGAAATATTAGTTCTGTACAGCAGAAGTAAGAGCTGAAAAAAAATACTGTTATTATTTCATGTGCACATTTAATTTTTTTGTAAAACTATGGCATACAGTATAAAATGTTATTCATGTGGGGCTAATTTCTTCTGCCTGATGCTTCAAACTCAAAAAATTACTAATTCTTGGTATTTAAAAGCCAGCTAGATCATATAATTATATATGTATATATGTATTTATATGTGTTTATAAATTTAAATTAAATTAAAAAATATATAAGATATAGTATATTTAAACTTAGTAGAGTATATAGTATACTACATAGTTTGTACTATATATATATATATATATATATATATATATATATATATATATATATATATATATATATATATATATATATATATATATATATATATGTGTGTATATGTATATGTACAATAAGGGTAGAAAGCCATCTAGTGCCTCTTAGAGGTAACGTTAACAGTAACACAGGTAACAGAATTTATGCTCACTTGATTCACATCTTTCTTCAGCAATGGAGCCGACGGCCGTCCTGCCACTGCCTACGGCTTTCGTCCTGACGAGCCGTTCTTCCACGGCTACGGATCCACCAGATAGAGCTGCTGCATAACACCATCTCACCGCTCACTACAAGACCACTTTTCTCCTAGAAAACTCTCTAGAAACGCTCAAACCAGCCAAATCTCTTCCAGAAAATGTAAGCCCACCCTTGGATTTAAAGGCAGGTTTAATAACGAGACCCCAGTAAAATGCTTGGTGATGCTTTATAATAACTTTTACTTATTCATTAACAAAAAGAGTTAGTAGTTCATGTTCATTCAAATATGTAAAATGTTATTTTATATTCAATTGTTTATATAAGTTATAAATGCACTTTTCTCACTGTTTGAATGCATGGAAATATGTTGTTAGGCATTGTGTAATCATGCTTAACAGATTATTTGTGTACATTACATTATATAATGTTTTATTATTTATGAAGGATATGATGAAGTGCTGTAGTTCAGTTGACTTAATTTGGGTTTAAGATGTCTTAATCTTGTGATCTTAGAGAGACACATGCAGGGTACAGTTTAATTTGATTCATGCTTCTACCAGTAAAACTGACTTACTAATGATTAAAGTTAGGTTTTAGTTTCATAGTCTTTTATTTATAATTTTTTTTTAGGTTTTAGGGAGTGCACTTTAATAGTATACAGTATATTCATTGAACTGGAATGAATCTGGTCTCGTCTTCATATTAACTAAATAATAATCAACTAAAATGTTACCGATTGACCGATTTATCCTGTTCTCATTAACCAGAGTTGACTGCATAACTGCATTAACAGCTTCATAATGATGTAGCATCACTCACTTTACTCAAAATATATTGCACTAATTGTCATGCATAACAAAACTATATACTGTGTCTGTTAGCTTATATAAGGCATTATTCCTCTAAGAGATATTTATGAATTAATTACCTAATAATGTCCAGGGTTCATTGCTGTGAAAATGGTTGAGTCTTATAACACTTTAAGTAAGGCACTAAATGCTGCCTCTGGTACTATTTTATGCTGTTGTTTTAATTTGGTTATGTTTCTGATTGAGATGTAGCATGTGTCTGTTCAATTTTAAGTTGTATTTATAGAGTACTGTAATTTTAATTTTAATTTATCACGGTGAATTCAGGACCGCTCTGTATTTCCAGACACAAAATGTGCCTCATAACATCTTGGCCTTTGCTGCTATAATGATCCTGTGAGTTTGAAAAATTAACTGCGAATAGAAGAAATAAAACAATGCACTGATGAATTGTCTCTGTTTTGTGGAAATTTATTAAACAGACTCTTACTGTGATAATCATATGTACAAAGTCACTGTGTCTCATTTTCAGAAAATCTACAGCATGGTACAAAATAATAGTTTAGTGATCAGCACAGTCTCCTGTTATTTACTAAAAAGAATGAGTTGTCTGTACAAACCAGCACAACACATTAATAAATTAGTCAGTCCACCAAAAACATTTGTGTACCATCTAAAAATGTAGAGTTTCTATTTTATTTTTTTCACATTTTAAAAAAAGCAAATAAAAATGTTTAAAAAACATTCAAATTAAGTATTGAAAAAAAACTGCAAGTACAAACAACCATCTATATATATATTTATGTGTATAATTTTTGTTAATGTGTTATAAGACAAAGTGTTACAAAAAGAATTCTTTTTACATAGGCACTTGGTTTCTATGCGAGTCAAATTATAAAAAAAAAAAAAATCATAACAATTTAATGTCAATATTTAGATTACTACTGAAAATAGAAAATATATATGAAAAATTATGACTAATAAAAATAGAAAATAAATGGAAACTGTAGTTGGTTTTGTTAGCAGAGCAAAACACATCAGAGCATCATTAAAACCATTTTAAGGCTGGTTTTCAGCACAAGGTCTCACTACATCCTCTACCTCGATGACCTCCATGATGAGATCTCTGATGCCCTGCACACTGTCAGCGGTCTCTTCCTGGGAATCTGTGCTCACAGCGCTCATCTGGTTCTCTGGATCTGATGTTAAAGCAATGGCGCCCCCTACCAGACCATCAGGAACCGAGTCGAGAGGAGGAGAAGCATCCACAGCAGGACTGTCCTGTGTTTCATTTCTGTTCTCATCACTAGATGGCGCTTCCTCACATGCCTTGTTATCCACAACAACGTGCTCGTCACAAACACTGGCATCCACAGCAGTGTCTTCAACTCGTACCTCTGGGAGAACTTCAGCATTGATTGTCAGGTTAACTTCAGGTTGGATGTTATGTACAGATTCCTCTTTGATTTCAGACTTAGGAGGACTTTCACTTTCTTCACCTGCTTCCACATTTAGGGTTTCAGAGGCGATAACGAGAGGAACAGGAGTTTCTTCAGCTGTTGAGCTGAGATAGACTGCTCTGTCTGTACTAACAGAAGATCCCCCTGTAACTTCATCCTTCGCTTTAGAAGAAGGTGTCTCTGGTTGTGAAGATGAATCTCCTGCTGATAAGATGGTTTCTGGTTTGGTTGAGGATACTTCAGTCTCTGAGACCTCTGGAATGGGTGATGAGTTATTTGGTAATGTTGGTTGAGTTGTTTCAGAAACATTTAATGGTGATGTAGGTTCTGGAGAAGACGGTGTAATCTTCACTGTAGGAATGACTAAAGCATCGTGTGTCTTATGGGTGTCTTCACTGACGGATCCTCTTGATGGAGAGGTGATCTTCTGCTCTGCTTGTTGAGAGACAGCCACAGAAGCCGATACCTGTGGTGGGCTGGAGGGGGCAGAGAGGGGCGGCGTGCGGCTGTCAGCCAGGCTGCTTTGACTAACACATTGCAGGTCAGTACTGTCAGCAAACAGGTTGTTCTTCTTAAGACTGGCTGCCTCCTTTACCACTGTACGGCAAAAATATTGAGGAATATGTTGGTATTTTGAAGTTATTCATATGTCTCAGACACTGAAAACCGTTAAAACAGTTTACCTTTGTTAACTTCATTATTCAAAAGGTTGAGCAGTATGTTCTCGTAGACATTCTCCACTTGAACAAAGTTTGTGTAATCAGCAAAGACGAACTGTTCAAAATTCTGAAGCTCCTGCAAAAAGAGAAAAAGAAATTCGACAAACGTTTCACACAAAACTACCCCTTAGTGGAAGTGGTGACTAATCACCGCTGTATTTGTGCAAGAAGAACAAACAAAATCATGACAGGCTGACTATTACCAAATACATTAATTGGCACAAACACATCACATTACTGTCAGCAAGGACAGAAACCCAAACGCGGACAGAATTCCGCATTACAGTAGCCTGAAAGAGTTTCCTGATAGTGTTTACAGCGCTGTAAATTTTTTCTAATTGAGTCTAATTCCTCAACGATTGACTCTGATGAACTGCCTCCTTTATACTTTTTAGTGAATCAAACACATACACCTTGTTGGAAAAAAAAACAGCATATGCTAGCTAGCAAACCATCTAACCATGGCTGCTGGTTTGAGCTGGTTTAAGCTGGTACTTAGCTGGTCATGTGCTGGTCATGAGCTGGTTTAAGCTGGTCCTAAGCTTAAAGCAGCTAAAACCAGCAGCCATGCTTCAAAACATACACAACTAGCACATGCTATTTTTTTCAGCAGGGCAGTGCTGCTGGCAAAGTCCAAATCCCAAACAAACGGCTAATGAGTCGGTTCTTCTTAGTGAAATAAAAACATAAAGCAAAGCCAGTACAGTCTGATACCCGAATGAATGACTCTAAGCATATAGTTCTTTTTAGTAAATCTAAAAATACACATTGTTTTGTCAGTAGTATTTTACAAATAATGAATATATTGCCATATTTTTGTTTAGGATATAGTTAAAGAGATAGTTCACCCAAAAATGAAAAATCTGTAATTAATTACTCACCCCCATGTCGTTCCAAACCAATAAGATCTTTGTTCATCTTCAGAACATAAATTATTTTTGATCTAATCCGAGAGCTTTCTGACCCTGAATAGACAGCAACACAACTACCACGTTCAAGCCCCAGAAAGGTAGTAAGGACATCGTTAAAACATTCCATGTGACATCAGTGCTTCAACTAGAATGTTATGAAGCTACGAGAATACTTTTTGTGCACAAAGAAAACAAAAATATCTTCATTCAACCATTTGTTCTCTTTCTGGGCCTTGAACTTGGAAGTTATTTTGCTGTCTATGCAGGGTCAGAAAGCTCTCAGATTTCATCAAAAATGTAACACTTAATTTGTGTTCCTAAGATGAACGAAGGTCTTACGGGTTTGGAACGACATTAGGGTGAGTATTTAATGACAGAATTTGCATTTTGGAGTGAACTATCCCTTTACTATTTGTATTCTGTCCCACCTCTAAAAAGTTTAATAGACTTGTTTTAAATGTATTTATTATTGAAATGATGTCATCAACTGGCAACGATTTTTTTCCCCTTTTTTTAAAACAAAAATATTAATCTCTTAAGTAAACCATTATTGGGTCATGAATTAACATGAATCAAAATCTGAACCAGAATTATTAAATACTAATTTCCTCATTTCCATTCCATTAATTTAATCAGAGAGACAGAGCTTGCTAGAATAACTCTACATAATGTATTCTGGTAAATGTTCAAGAGTAATTTAAAAAAAAAAAAAACAAAGAAAAACACTTGCGTACAGTTTTGCAGGCAGGCGCCAGGTTTCTCTTGATGGCTGGCAGAGTGATGTCAACCAGGGCGTCTTGGAAAATCTTCTTCCTTACTGTGCTGCTGTCATAGTCAAATTGCTAAAGTGGAAAGTAAAAGTTTCCATAATGATTGTCACATTTATTAGAACCATTCTATTGTCAAAACAGTGTACTGCTGATTGTATACATTTTGTAAATGTGAGCAAAGCCAACCTTGAGGACACGTAGCTTGGCTTTCTCCATGACTGAAGCCTGTTTGTCAGGTTTGTCCTTTAATGCAGACTGAAGCAGGAGGTCAAATGTATACACAGCATTCTCCATCAACTAAAAAGAGTGGAAGAAATAACAGGCATGCCACAGTTCATTTATTTTCCCAAGACCTGTAGAGGGAACCAAAGTTCATGACAAGATGAGGCAATGCTCTCCACTGACTTCTCCATTGAGCAGTCTATATGACATATATAATTCCAGTAGTTGTTTATATCCACTACTAAGGTCTGAAAAAGATTTGAAACGATTTATGCAATTACACTTGAGTCAGAAGGCCAGATGAAGTATTTCATTACACAAACATAAAACATCTAAAAGCCCCACCAAATCTAACAACGCCCAGTCACTAAAAGCTGCAGATGACGCCCACCTGCTGCATTTGACTCTGGGTGTCGTGAACTACTCGTGTCGAGTTGGAGAACTTGAAGCGGTTGCGAAGTTCCTGTAGCTGTTCCTTCAGGACGTTCACATGCTGGTAACAGTCCTCCATCCGGTCACGACCCACCTGCTGCAAAGCCTACGAATGGACAGGCATGACTCATGAGAACTCGAGGGAGTCTGAGTTCAGATGATCGTTATTCCATGATCTAATCACGTCCAACACTTCACTCTGCTCCCAATGGAAAAAATGACCTGATTTGCTTCAAGTGTTGTGCAATGTAGCCTTGGCTAAATGTTGAAATTAGCAGATAAATATTTATTTCAAGCACTTGTGCCAAAATGTTGTGTGTTATAATGTTATCACGTATTAGTAAATGCTCTCTTACGCTCTGAAGTTCCTCTGTGACTCCCCCCTGAGGGAAATCCTTGCAGAGTCGGGTCAGTTCGTCCTCCAGCAGCAGCCTCACGGCCTGGAAGCCTGCGCTGACCGGACCCATCAGCTCCTCCAGGATTGAGGTCAGGTATGGAGCCACGCTCTCTGAGCAGTATTTCACAGCTGGCTCTGAAACTAGAGCTTTACACAAACAGAAAGATCAAGTCAAAATGGTGCAGAACAACAGAAGCTAGATTTGGTATGTCTTACTCACTACAGTTACGTGTATAAGAATATCCCAATATACACTTGTCGTGTAACTTGATTGTCTCAGTGTAATTTAAGTCAGTACTCCAGCTGAAGGTTTTTTATATTGAGCTTTATACGATACAGATTTTGTCAAAGGCAACTTTGCAGTGTTAAACAAGAAAATAGTGTGTCAATTATGCAAACAAAATTCAATTGTGCTGTAAAGCAGCCCTAAAACAAAAAAGAAGACAATAGTAAAAAGTCAGCGTTTTAAAGTCAGTTCAACACTGGTGGCTATTAAACAAGATTGTATCATGGCAATATTTAGCAAAATGTTTACTCATTTCATGAAATTGTAATATAGTTACAACTCACTAGTTTGTTTTAAACATATTATTCATGACATCAAAAAGAATCAGTAGCATATAAAGGATAATATTATTCAATAATACTGATAAATATTAAAGCAATAACATTACTCCCCCTAAAGTGTGTTTTCACTTGAAATACACTGAGTTACTGCTTTTAGGGTATTAATTATGAATGATTTAAAGAAAATAAGTAAAAAAGTACACAAAAGTACACTGCAAAATATTATAAATATATTTAAAGATGTAATTTATTCATATGATGGCAAATCTGTATTTTCAGCAGTCATTACTCCAGTCTTCAGTGTCACATGATCCTTCAGAAATAATTTTACTATACTGATGTCACACTACAGAAGGAGACCTCGGGGTGAGAGACAGGCAAGTGTGATCTCTTTATTTACAGCTTGGTGTGGAGGGGAGAAATGCAGAGCAAACAGGTGAGTAACTCAAGAGTCTTTGAGAATGACTGGACTTAGCTCAGGTCGATAATGATAACCGATCCTTGTATCTCTTTACAGGTCCGATAGATGATACATACAGCAAAGACAGGCAGGTAACAGGTAGTGATGTTACATTCTGTGCCGAGGCTTCGGAACGTGTGTAGAGAAATCCCGGCAGCTTTCAGTGAAGCACGTATCGAGGCTTGTATCGCTTTAGATCAATGACATAATTGATGACGTCCAAAGCCTCGCTTGGCCAGACTGGTTCAGGAAGCGGTTCGAATCTTGTAAATTCACAATCCTCTGCCCTGTTAAACTCAGCCACTTTCCAGTTTTAGATGAATAATGTAGGCCCTACTGCCTATTTTGAGCAAAGACTTGATTTACACATATTTGATAGCCCATTCATTTGAAGCCAATATGTTTATTACACAGTTATGTTATATTATGTTATACAATCATTATGAAATACAAATTGTATTCATGTAAGTAGATTAGTCTATGTGGAAATTGATTTTTTTCTTCTTCACCGTTATTTCTAAGCCTTAACTGGCACAAAACAGTGTAATCATAGATCACATCAGGTCATCTGTCATGTATCTGTTTGTTTTACACTCTTCGGCCACAAGATAGTTTTGTGAGCACATGAAGCCTCGAGAAATGAACCCTTTTGTGAACCACTTGGATGAAAAGCTTCATTGCTTCATAAGGCTTCATCGCGCCATCACTAGTAACAGGTGAGAGTCTAGGTAGGTGAGTCAGGTAAGAGTATCAACGTTTCTTTTCCTCTTTGCAGGTTAGCAGTCTGAAGACGGGTTGTCAGGATGTGAGTAGGAAAGGAATCAGGTATGGGTAAACCTTGACGAGACCAGACAATGAGGGTGTGAAAAGTGACTGCTTATATATAGTAGGGGATGAGGTGAACGGTGAGAGGTGTGCTGATTGGGGATTTGGTGCAGGTGTGAATGCTGGGAAATGGAGTCCTTAATGAAGTAAGGTGACTGAGCTGGTGACTGGGATGGTGAATTTGTGACAGCAGATTTGCTGCACAAAACATTTAATATTATTATCAATGCTGAAAAAAGCTGTCCTGCTTAATTTATTTTTGTGGAAAGCATTATACATTTTTTAGGGTTCTCTGATAAATAAAAAGTTCAAAGGAACTGCATTTATTTAAAATAGAAATCATTTGTAACATAAATGTCTTTGTTTTCATTTTTGAACAATTAAAAGCTTGAAAAAATTATTGCTAAAAAAGTATTAATTTCTTAAAATAATAATAATAATAATAATTTAACCCAAACTTTTGAATAGTAGTGTAAATAAACGAACAACAGAAATGAACTGACAATAAGGCTGATACGCTGTATACTGTCTGTTTATACCTTGCAGTTTAGTTTCCAGGAATGTTTGCGAGTTGATGATCTGGTCCATATCTGAGCGGATGAGCGCCTCTTGCTGTTTGGTGGCTTCTCTGCACTCATTTTTCAAACTCTCCAATCCTTCTCGCAGTTGTTCATGCACAAGCTCGTAGGTCGCTTCCACTGTCTAACCACACAAGGAAATAAATAGAAAACACATTCACCCTAAATATGGCCATCATAAACCCACTTCATTATGAACACAGAGCTGCCTTTGTCTACATGTTGCCTAAATGCTAAACATCTCTTTATAGAGCAGTGGCCTCTTCCAACTGGCACAAGCCATGAAGGAGAATTATTTTTCATGGTATAAAACTTTTATTGTGTTGGATGGTGTGGGGGCCAGAAAAACAATGGATTTATTTAATAAATACAGATCAGTCCAGTTATCCAGAGTGGAACAGTCAAAATGTTGCCCGACAGTGACATTCAACACAAAGCATGTCAAAGTTCTAAAAATAGACGTGAGGAGCAGAGGCTGATCTCACTGACCACAAACCACACCCTCTTCCTATCCGCCTTCTTTCCCTTCAGCTTGGGCAACAGCTCTGTCTGCAGTGAGGGCAACAGCTCCTCCATCACCAGGTTAGCCAGCACCTGCAAATAGGCAGAGGGAGTCACTACTGAAGCCAATGATACCAGACTGAGTCAAGACACAAAGCACCCACATGGCACAGACTCATGAAGGAAGAGCAAAAGCTGTTGTAATGTCATAGCAATGAATCAGTCTGCAACAGACAGAATCACCACACAGACGTGGCATTTGAGTCCTGTGTGGATATTGAGCTGTATTTATCAGGCAAATAAAACTGTTTGTCAGTGAAACTCAATATGCTTTAAAAATTACTAAAACTTACAAACTTAACATTTATTTGATCAAAAATATAATTAAAAATAATTTGTAATATGCTGATTTTTGTGGTCAAGAAACATTTCTTATTATTAACAATGCTCAAGACCGTCATTAATGTGCAACGGAGACTGACACGGAACAGAAGAATTGTTGAATAAAGTCGTTATCATTGTTTTTTTGTCATTTATCATTGTGTGTACGCTTAAATCCACACCAAAGCTCATATTTGTAAAAAACTGCCATGGATGTGGAAAAGTGCTTAGCGTCAAGTCAGGATCTGAGCAAATGTACACACTTTTTCTTGTTTGAGTACTGCAGGTTTTTGGAAATGTAGGATTTGGACGATGAATGTAGGACTTTTATATGTTAATGTCATTAAGTAGGACTTGTTTACAAGTCCGAGAGCTGAAATCATTTAGTTCAAGATCATTTGCGATTCATAGATTTCACATCTGAAACAGAGGCATAAATGTGTTTTCTGTGCTTGTTAACGCTTACTATGAATCACATGTACACATATTTGAGAGACGATCGTAAGATCAAATTTAGCATGGTTTCTGTGCAACATTTTATAAATGAGGCCCAATAAGTAGTCTCGTAGCTTCTTAAAATTAAGGTTTAACCACTGATGTTACATGGACTATTTTAATGTCACACTATAGAAGTCCTTACTAACTTTGTGGGCCTTGAATGTGGTAGTTGTGTTGCTGTCTACACAAGGTCAGAAAGCTCTCGGATTTCATCAAAAATATCTTAATGAAAGTGAAAAGTGAAGTGAAAGTGAAAGTGACATTCAGCCAAGTATGGTGACCCATACTCAGAATTTGTGCTCTGCATTTAACCCATCCGAAGTGCACACACACAGAGCAGTGAACATACACACACACTGTGAACACACACCCGGAGCAGTGGGCAGCCATTTTATGCTGCGCGCGCCCGGGGAGCAGTTGGGGGTTCAATGCCTTGCTCAAGGGCACCTAAGTCATGGTATTGAAGGTGGAGAGAGAACTGTACATGCACTCCCCCCACCCACAATTCCTGCCGGCCCGAGACTCGAACTCACAACCCTTCGATTGTGAGTCCAACTCTCTAACCATTAGGCCACGACTTCCCCATTTTTTGTGTTCTGATGATGAACGAAGGCTTTGGAACGACATGAGCGTGAGTAATTAATGACAGAATTTTCATTTTTGGGTAAACTAACCCTTTAATATTTTTCGAATGGTGGCGTAATAGGATATCATTATTCATTTATGTAACAGGATGTCATTTATTTATTTGTTAAGTAGATGTACAATAAGTACATTGTGCTAGTCCTCATTACTTTGTCAGGGTTTGTGATAGTGACTGATTGTAAAAATAGCTTATTTTACATGTCTGTTTTCAGTTCCCTTACACAACAACACCTTGTCTGCTAAATTAGGGCTCAACATGGGATTTAACAATAGCTGGAGGAAGGCAGAGGTGTTTCCCTTAAGTAGCTACAGGACATCCTGTGAAAGAACCTGCTGTGATCTCAAGATTTCATAACAACAGGAGCTTTGGAATGAATTTTTGCAAGGAATAACATACCAATAATAATTTGTGGTCCTTGCTAAGGCAGTTATGCATGAGTTTTGCGAAACTTTTTGAGGGAACACAAGTCTGGCAAGGGAACACGAACGTTTTGCAAGTGCATGCTAAGTTAAAGGGACATGGTGTAGTGAAATCTGAGAATGTCATTGCTTTTGTGTTCCCTTGCTTTTGAGTGAAAATCTTTAAAAAAAAAAACAAAAAAAAAACACTTTTTATACTACCTACATCTATCACATATACATTCTCTTGTAAAAAACAAAAAATTGTGAGCAAAAGTTTTTTCCTTTCACCATGTCCCTCTGTAGTGTCTACTTATTAAATATACTTTTTAAAATATTGAATTATTCATTTAAATAATACTACCTATATGTATCACATTTACATGCTCTTGTAAACATTGCAAAAATTGGATTTACAAAAACAGCATACTTTTAAAACATTAAGTCAAGCATGAAATGACGGTCCATTGAGCCGCAGATGGAATGTTAACAGCATGACACCTAAATTCCTAAATCACTGACCGGCAGCTCTGTCCACACTCAGTCAGTGACTCACTATGATGCCTGCTTTAATCACAGCACATTCGTCAGGCCACTACATCATGACTCATCTGATTCATCCAATTTCTGGAAACTCATTCAAAACATGCTTGTGAGTAATATGGAGACCAGGCCCACCTGACAGTCAGTGCCCACCAGCATATCCCATGATTCATAGTGACCCTTCTCCTGCCTGTAGAAGTGAATGGCCTTTAGGAAAGCCTGCACCTCACATTCCATACTCTTCAGATAATCTGCAGAGACATAAGATGTCAGATGAATCGATTGTGTAATATAGAATCATGTGAGCAACTTCTCTTTTCTGGAGAAAAAAGGGAAAAGGGAAAAGACCAAGACTCAGAAATGACTTGGAAATACCAAGTATGATGAAAGGCTTTTGTGTCTAACTTAAATGAGAGAAAACTGAGAAACATTTAATCACCTTAAATGTCTTGTACTGTTAAATAAGGAAAAAATAAACAATCTAACATTCAGAGTCACTAGAGTACTAACTAAACAAGTAACTAACTAAATGTCTCAACACTACTAACGCAACTACATTTTCAGTAGTGTGAAAGTAGCTCACCTATTTTAAAAAATATATGTGATTATTAAACACAATGAATTTTAAAACTAAATAATGAAAGGCTGCTCTTTCTTAATTTCAACTCAGTTTTATTATTTTTTTTCCACTGTATTGATCCATTAAACACAAACATAACCATAATCAAATTTCATGAAAACTTTTATACATAATAAATAGTTTTAAATTATTACATAAATGATATATTATTATCGTTAGTCTGATTATTTCAAAAATATTGTCCTCCTTTATAGCTTCAGCTGGCTACTTTTTGTTTGCAGCATGTTTGTAGCTTCTAAACTGATTTAAAAAGACTACCCTTTCAAAAAGACATTTATTGAAGTGTGCTATTAGTATACTTATTTTAAACTAAAAATAATAAGAATAATAATATACTTTCATTCTACTTAAAAAAAAAGAAAAGTATACAGAAAAGTCTATACTAAAGTATATTTGGCCAATACTAATACTAAATCATTTAACTGAGATATACTATAATTAAGAAAAGTAAGACTATACTTCAAAGTGTATATTTTACAAACTAAAAAGTGGGCTAGAAGTATATAGCTAGTAAACTAACAGTATAAGTTCACTTATGTTATAAAAAAGTCTACTAAACTAGTTGTATATTCAGAGTTTACTCCTGTACACTTAAAAGTATACATTTAGAAACTTAAAAGTGGGCCAATTTAGTCAGAAGAAGCATTAAAATAGTACACTGACAAATATACTATTAGTACAGTATATTGATATTAGTATATTTACTACATAAAGTATATTTGGAGAATAAAACTCTAATACTCTAAAATGAACTTTAAGTAGCTTGAATGTAGTACAACTTCTTTACAATATTGCTCCTAAGGCAAAAACGCTAAGACAACATCTCTATTATTATTTCTGACAATAAATGTGTGTGATTTGACCCTTAAATCTAAGTACTATTACTAGTACTAGTACTAGTAGTACTAGTACTAGTAGTACTAAGTACTAGTATTATTGCATGCATACATAATGCTCTGCAGAGGCAGTGTAACCGCTAAGCAGAAAGTACGCAGGAAGAGAGCGTTGCAGTTCTGGATATTATTAGTGTATCACCATGACCACCACAGAAAAACAGTAGTAAACTGATGCTGGAGCAGATGCTGCTACACGCAGCTTGAGGTACCCTCTCATCAGTCTCGCTACTGTACTATAGCATGTGTTTAGGGTAGATTTTAGGTGGGTGTACAGAGAATTAGTCGGAACAGATTCAAGAAGTACTTTCAAATTGAGCAAACAGAAATCTTTCCCTTGGGGTATAATTCACAAATTTGATCATAAACCGCAAATGCAAAGTCAAAAGTGCACTCTGAGATAGGCAGTGCTGATTTGATACCTTGGTTCTGATGCCGAATGCAGTCATTCAGGATCGAGACGAAGCGGGCCCGCTTCTCCTCCTGCTGGAAACAGAAGTACGAGTCTCTTCTGTAAGGCAGTCTCAGGTACACAGGAAGCGGACCAGGAACCGCCACCATAGGAACAGAGGGCTCTTCCTTCAAACCTGAACAACACACAAACACTCATTCCAAACGGAATAGAGAGATCAGGATGGGGTGAACTAGACAAACACTCACCACTGGGATCAGGGAAGGCCTTGTCTACGACAGCAGTGTATTTCTCCTCTGAGGTCAACACTGTGCCCCCTGTTGGGAGGAGTTTGTGGCGGGCTGGGGTTCCCTTTGTATATGACTAGATGTGAGAAGTATAACAGCATCATGAGAATGTTCTGTCAGAAAAAAGTGGCTTTATGTTAAAAGGATCAGAGATAACGTTTAACCTCCTGGCTATCGTGTAGCTCCAGGCTATGGTCGACACGGACTACGACAAATCTCTCTTTCCACTTTCTGTTGTCATCAAAGTAAAGCATGCTATCCTCGTACAGTACCTCTGAGGCCTGCGGTGCCTCCTAGAAGTGAAAAATATTAGTGTCAGTGAGAGTAAAACTCTGCAACAGCATGAATCAGATAGCACTGATGATGTAAGTGAGAGCACAATAAAGTCACTACATAATTTGATGTTGTCAGTATAAGAGTATAAGTTAAGATCTCACCTTCTGTTTGAGGAGCTGGGCCTGTCCTGCTCTGTGCTGCTCCACCTCCTCCTTCAGATGGCAAAAGAAGGCGACACAGCTTTGCCTTCTGTAATGAGGACTAAAGTTCTTCAGCTCAGCCTCTGTCCGGCCTACACACACATGAAAGATCAGATTAACTTTGTGAAAAGAAGTGAACTTAATTGTATTAAATGTGCACTTGTACCTAAGATCTTAAAAGTATTTATTTATTTATTTTAAATTGTACTTGCAAATAACATATTAATAAAAAAAAAAGGCTTAAAGAGTTTACTTTCATGACTGGTTATTAACACCGTTCAGTGCAATTTTAAAAAGTTTACTTTGTAATTTCTTTGTTAATTTTTTTAATCATCATGCTTTAATAATCTTTTGTCATACTTTAAAGAAGTCATTAAAAATGTGTAATTACAAATATATTTAAATTTAGCATAGAGGTGTAGTCAAGACCAGACCCTCAAAAACCCAGAACAATGAATAAATCCAGACCAAATTCAGACCCTTTAAGTGACAGAAAAAAGTGACGTGACATTCAGCCAAGTATGGTGACCCATACTCAGAATTAGTGCTCTGCATTTAACCCATCCGAAGTGCACACACACAGAGCAGTGAACACACACACACACACTGTGAACACACACCCGGAGCAGTGGGCAGCCATTTTATGCTGCGGCGCCCGGGGAGCAGTTGGGGGTTCGATGCCTTGCTCAAGGGCACCTAAGTCGTGGTATTGAAGGTGGAGAGAGAACTGTACATGCACTCCCCCAACCCACAATTCCTGCCGGCCCGAGACTCGAACTCACAACCCTTCGATTGGGAGTCCGACTCTCTAACCAAAGTGGCATAATGAACATTAAGACCCAGATCCTTACCGAGACTAGACCTCTCAAGATCTAGACCAAGACTAGAACCCTCAAGATCCAGACCAAGACTAGTCCCTTTAAAGACCCAAATCCAGACCAAAACTAGACACGACAGGACCCAGATCCAGACAAAGACCAGACTCCTTGAGACCAAGATCCTCAAGATTCAGATCAAGACCAGACCTTTCAAGACCCAGATCCATACCAGACTAGAACCTTCAAGACCTAAATCCATACCAAGTCTAGACCCTTTAAGACAAAAATCCAGACCAATATTGGACCCCCTGAGACCAAGATACTTTAGATTTAGACCAAGACTAGACCCTTCAAGATCCAGACCAAGACTAGACCCTTCAAGACCCAAATCCAGACCAAGACAGGACCTTTAAGACTCAGATCCAAACTAAGATTAGACTCCTCAAGACCCCGATCCAGACCCAGACTAGACCCTTCAAGACTCAGATCCAGACCAAGAATGAATCCCTTGAGAACCAGATCCAGACCAAGATTAGACCCCTCGAGACCAAGATACTCGAGATTCAGACCCAGACTAGACCCTTTAAGACCCAAATCCAGACAAAACTAGACCCTTCAAGACGCAGATCCAGACCAAAAATAAATTTCAATAAACCAGGATACTGAATCGATTGCAGAATTTATTTGTAGTATTTAACAGTTGTTTTAACACCTTTAATTTATTGTGAACATAATACCAGCATACTATTCTGACTATTTCTTCCATATTTTTGTTGCATATATTATGCCAAATTCAGCTATAGTTTGTTGACACATACATGACTGGGAATGGGTGATATGACCAAAATACAACACAAGAAATTTTACTTTACAATAATACATATCACAATATCTATCTATCTAACATATCTACAGTGACAGGTGTTCAGTTAATACAGTGAGATCATGCATCTTATTGTTCCTGACTCTGAGGTAGAAGAAAGTCCCTGACTCATTTCACTAAAGACTGAGCCATCTTTACCACTTCACTGCACTGCCAAAATGACATGGCAGAGAGCGCAGGAGTTCATTACAGCATTATTCCACTGAGCAAACTAAGTTTAAAACTTTATTTGCAACAGCTCTTAGGCTTGCATCCAAATTTACAAGCTTTTAAAGAAAAATATCCTTGGACTTTCCTTGGAAATATTCTTTTCTGCCAAGGTGTAGTATAGAATTCTGATTGTCTGGAAGAAGTCATTGGCAGCAGCTGCACAATGTGTAATTTACAGGCACATTAGACATGCTTTATTAACCATTACCACTGCTTAAACAGTGTCTGATCAAATTTAGACAGAATACTACTGACTCGTGGTCCAGCTATGGTCACCATGATGATTCAGCTCATACTGTTGATTTGAGATTACAAAAAGGGTTGTTTTGTAGTCTAGATTCAATGTGAACCTGATATATCAACTTAAAATGTGATTTTAATGTTAAAAATGTACCTGATTGATCTCTTGCCAAGGTAAACAAGTAACCATCACTGAACTCATCTGCTGTTGGCTTCTTGTTATAATCATACTGAGTTGTTCAAGACATTACTTAAAAATATATAATATATATTCTATATATATAAAATATATTCTCAGACATTTTCTTTGTGTGAGAAAGTAACAGGAATATTTAGTCACGGATAAACTTCCCTGTTCATTTGAACCAGTTGATCTGGTTCAAAATTTGGATTGAAAGATTTATTCATAAATCCCACTTTTTCATTGTAGCTGACTGACTCAATGATCTGATTTAAGTCTCTCTGTTCCTCACAAAAATCTCCCATTTAGCTTCAGAATATTGAAAATATTGCACATGAGTCATAAGGATTACTTTTATGGTACTTTGTTGTCCTGTTTTGTATTTCGAAAACAAACAAACAACAAATAAATAAGTAGGCCTAATGACTTAAGTAATTATTATTATTATTATTATTATTATTGGTTAATTATTCCTTTAAATACAATTTACATTGAAAATAAAATAATTTGAAGATACACATGACAACAAGAACATTTTGCCTTTCACTGAGTGCCAATTCCTGGGTTGAAAGTGAAGAAAGTGAAGTTGGATATTTAATTATACAAACCCAATAATCCGTTCCTGTTTTGGATTCTCACCATCCACTAGCATATACATAGGCTAGCATAGGCAAACTTTATCAAAACTCAGTATGAGACAAAACAAGTTACTACATTTACTACTACAAAAACACATTAAAACACTCTTGCTTGTCTGAGATCTGACTTTACAATCTTATTGCTCTACAGTATGTCACACTTTAAATGCAGTGTTGGGGGTAACGCATTACAAGTAACTCGAGTTACGTAATCAGATTACTTTTTTCAAGTAACTAGTAAAGTAACGCATTACTTTTTAATTTACAACGAAATATCTGAGTTACTTTTTCAAAAAAGTAACGCCAGTTTCTTTGTTTTTTCCATTTACTGACTGACAAATCTCCTGTCCCCATATTGGGAGAAATCAGAAGTACAGAAGCGTTGTGTGCGCTGTGTGAACATGATGTAGTTCTAGACTAAATGTGAAGGTGCATTAATTCATCCTACTCACAAAAAATTTAGAGTTAGTATTCATCAAAATTAATTAAAACAGTGAAATGCAAACTTAGAATATTACACAAACCTGCAATAATTAAATGTTAAATAACACAAATGTATCTAATCCAATTTTATTAACTAGTGTCTTTGCTGCTGACCTTTGATGATCCAGTTCAACCATACTAATGAGCAAAAATGACCTTTAGATAAACTAACAGTTGTGCTTACATTGCACATTGTTTATTTATTGCTGAAGAGTGTTGAACCTTCTTCTCCTGTGTGCTACTGTACAGACGTGAATTTACGTTTCCTTCAGCCTGAGGTTTATTCATCACACTTCTTGGTGTGAAAAGGCTTTAACATTTGCTATAAATAGAACTTCTTATATTAAAAACAATCAAGCCCTGCTCATATTTAAAAAAGTAACACAAAAGTAACGTAATGCATTACTTTCCATAAAAAGTAACTAAGTAACGTAATTAGTTACTTTTTTGGGGAGTAACGCAATATTGTAATGCATTACTTTTAAAAGTAACTTTCCCCAACACTGTTTAAATGTGGAATCTCCATTATCAACTTGAAACGTCTTGAACAAATGGAAAAAAATCAGTTATTTTAAAATAATTTGGTTATTTGAGGCAGATTTCTTTCCTCCTTGTAAACCCCCATCCCCTCCTCTTAAGGGAGATTTCCTTATTAGATAAGATTAGATTTGAGTATTAGATTTCAACGACTTTCAGGGGGAAAGTTGTTTTTAAAGGTGCTGCGCAAATACAATTGGATAGACTTGAGCTAAACTGAATTAGAGAACAGACAGCTGCTCTGAGGAGGGCAGAGAAATGAAAGAATGGTTTCCTGTAAGGACAGACACACACCACAAATTCACACCACACAAACACACACTTGTGATAAGAGCACGGCCGTTGTAAATCCTGGACAACTCAGCAAATATTTCTTTCTGAAAGACAGAAACTATGAAACAGCTCAACTCTGTTCAACCATGTTCAGAGCAGTAGCACTGTCAGTCAGTACTAATAGTACTGCAACATTGTACTTAGCATTTTGATATTATATCACGCTGTCCAAATTCACTGAATTTTGGAGGTTTTAAAGGGGTCATATGATGCAAAGTTTTCCTTTTTTTTTTGGAGTGTTAAAAGCTGTTTGTGAATAGATAAGATCCCTAAAGTTGCAAAGACTAAAGTCTAAAATTATTCTTTATAAAAGTTAAGTCTCATCCACACCCTTCTAAAACACCTTGCTTAAACACGCCCCCACATCTCTACGTCACAATGTGGGAAGATTTGCATAACACCGCCCAAATGTTCATGCAAAGAAAGAAGGTGTAACTTTGATTCTTGTTGTAGTATTGTTGCTGCCTCCGCCATGTCGTTGAGACACTCTGTGTTTCACTGTGAAAGCGAAACTACTTTATCTGTCCTTCCAAAAGAGGACACAGCTAGAAATCAGTGGTTAAGTTGTATTTACAACACTGTTCCAGAACAGTTCAAACCAAATATTCATGTGTGTGCAACGCATTTAACAGAGGACTGTTGCCTGAACCTACAATGCCGGCTGTTCTGACTTACAGTCTGTAAGTATGTTTTCATATTTAAAGAATTTGCCACTGATGATTCAAACGTGAGTTTTGAGCAGTGTAGAGTAGGCTTGTTGTTTGTCATTTCTCTGATCACAAATGCAGATATGGTTTCATGTTTACGTGGCGCGATATGCAATGCAATCTGTAAAAAGACAGTACAAGTCATTATAATTAGTAATTATGTCCCCACTGGATGCAACAAATGCCTCGTTTGTATTGGGTTTTATTGGTTTTGTCTTGCTGCGCCGGGACATGACATCACAGTATGGTAAGGGGCGTAACATTTCCGTCACACGCTTGAGGTATTCGGCCAATCACAACGCACTGGATAGCTGGCCAATCAGAGACAGAAACTCAAAAAAAACTTAACAAAAACTAATCAAATAAACAATTTCAGAAAGGCGGGACATAGAGGAGACAAAATGATGTACAGTATGTGGAAAATAATGTGTTTTTTGAACCTTAAACCACATAAACACATTGCATTACACCAAATACACCAAATAATGTTCTTTTTAGCAGCATCATATGACCCCTTTAAGAATAATCACTGTGTCAGTTATATCTTCTAAAGACTTGAACCATGAAGAGGTGTGATACAAGAGGGCAAAAGTGCATACAAATGAAGACATATTTACTACACATCCCAGGAAGTTTTTACAGAAAAAATAACCTCTTCAGATTTTTGAATACACACAGTGTTTATGTTTGTCCTCTGCATCCTTTCATCTGGACTGAGATTTCAAACAGCTACTGATAGTGCAATCTTTGTATGGCAGTGGGCCTTTCAAGGTAATTGGTATAATTAAATATAATTGGTGCCTATTACAAGTCCAATGTAATTGCAGGATGTATTTTTTGCAGATAAATCCTCAACTCTCAAGAAAACAAAGAGAAAAAAGCTGAATCATTTATAGTAGTGTATACACATACATTTACATATTTATATAGCCTACTTAATAAAATACCCTGCAATTGTACTTTTGGTGTACTAAACTGGTATATTGGAACAACTAAGTTTATACTTAATGAACTTTAATTGTGTGGAAGTAGTGCTGAAGTCCAACTAAAGATATACTGAAGTATATTTGATTGTGCTAAAGTAGAACTACTGCAAGTATACATCTGGTACACTTTAAATATCTTGCATTTAAAGACTGATATTATTCAGAGATCAAACAATCTTCATCAGTAATGACAATAAAACACATTTTAGGTTTAATATTAAGAAATGTACATTGTGAACCAGTAGTACTGAAAAAAAAAAAAAAAACTTAATTATACTTTTTATATCAGTAAGTCTCAAGCGATATGTCACCAAGTATGCTAATAGATTTGAAACATACTTTGTATGAAATAAATGTATTTTAAATACATATATTACTTTTTTACTAAGGTCACCAAGGCTTCATTTATATTTGATCAAAAAAAAAGTGTAATACTTTTCAAATTTTAATTCATTTTTAAATGTAATTTATTCATGGCAAAGGTGAATTTTTAACAGCCATTACTCCAGTCTTCAGTATCACACGATCCTTCAAAAATCATGCTAATATGCTGATTTGGCGCTTAATAAACATTTCTACTTTTCATAATTTTTCTAAGATAGAAAGTTGAAAAGAACATAATTTAATTGAAATGGAAATCGGTTGTAGACTATAAATGTCTTAATGTCGCTTTTGATCAATTTAATGGTTGCTGAATAAAAGTATTAATTTCTAATAAGAAAAGAAAAAAAAATCTTACTGACCTTAAACTAGATGTCAGTAGACAAACAACAGATAAGGGGGCAGATGGTTACTGATAAACAGCATGTGAAATGTATTGTGTATAATGATGAGTTAAGCAGATCTGTGAGTCCCGTCCCGTCAACACCCCCCCCCCCCCCACCCCAACACAATTCATAAATACAGAGTGTTTTCTCAACTGTTTTGCAGACTATTGCACATCTGTACTATAACTTTGGTCTTAAACATTCATCATCTCCCCACACACAAACAGGTTTTTAAATAGCCCCCGTCTCCAGTTTCTCCCCTGATCACTGGTATCCTGACAGAGGATGGTGTCTGGGACTTTAGTTTTGTTGTTTTATATGTCCCTTATCCTTTGCTCTACATAATGTATGTTCCTTTGATGCAGGAAAGAGGAGGGTGAAAACAAGGTAAGCATAGCCCATGTGAAATCCCTTTAGGAAAACACAAACTATGAAAACATATTAAACACACAATCAAGCTACCCAAAGCTTAAGAGTAAGAAAAATAACAAAGCATCTACATGGTATGTGTTATTTGTGAAGTGAGGTCATTTCCTGCTAATTCAAGTGCTGCTAACTTCCGAGGCAGCTGTGAAATCAGGCAAAAGGTTCAATACAAACGTTACACCTCAGATGAGGCCAATGATTTCAACTAAAATCTGAAACTGAAAGTGGAAAGAAAAGTGCTTTCCTGTATCTAAAGTCCTCACAGTGGGGCTGGAAAAAGGGTTTTCTTTATGAACATATTTCAAAATGTCCTACATTTCATAGCTGAGACAGCCTGAGATACTGCCAAAACTTGACATTTATGAAGCGGAACAACTAACAGATAAAAATGACAATATAATGCAGAATTTATAAGCAAACTGAGTTTGCACTGAACTCCTGGTTTCTCAGTGCCGTGCAACGACAACGTTTTTCAGAACAAGTATCTCTGAAAGTTACAAATATAATCTGAAGAACGTAAAAGTTAAAAGATGTAGGATATATTTCTTGCTCATTACTCTTAAAAATAAAGGTTCTTTATTGGCATTGATGGTTTCATGAACATTCATCTTAAATATTCCTGGAAACTTTTCGTTTCACAGCAGGTTCTTAGTGGGAAAGGTTCTTTAGATTATTACAGTTTTCTTTACACTATGGTGTTAAATGGTTGTTTTAATAACTGATCACTGAACAGTTCTTTTGGGAACCCATAAAAGGTTCTTTAGCATTGCTGCGAAAAACTACTTTTGGAGCCTTTTGTTTAAAAGTGCATCTCAAATACTGTAGCTTGCAATGCAGTTTTAGAAGCCAACTAATTACGCTTTTCTGTCCTGTTTTACTGCACTTTACAATGTTTTACTGGCGACACCACTTGTTTAACTCTTATTGATGTTGAGTTATAAGTCCAGTGGTTTGGATGGCCAGCTGAGAGAGGCCTGCTTTTCCAATCACCTCTTGGCCTGCAGAAGAAATCTGTAGCCTGAAACGCCCAATGAGGGAGACAGACAGCTCCATAACTAACATATCAGATAGGAATGCTCTCTTTCCCTCTTTCCGTTGTCCCTCCAGTCCAAAGTGAAAAATAACATGTGGTTCAGCAAATGTGAGAAGTTTTTGGAGGAGCTACATTATTCTGTCAGTGTGGGCTTATGAGGGAGGTTGTTTCGAACCTTAATAGTTTTAAATCCAAAATGTAATGTTGCAAGCTGATCACTCAAGTAATACATACAAGTCTGAGGCCACATTGAAAATCTGGGATACAAAGTCTGATTTAAACACGGAATGTATGAAGCATTAGGATTCTGATGTAAAATGAAGGAAAAATATTTATCTAAACAAATTTGTGACACTGGTCTTGTGAACTACATAGTACAGATGGTCAGATGTTCTTCCGCTGAAGACGTTCTTCTCAAATCATGCTGTACAACATGATCATCATGTTTTAAACAAGCTTGTGGAGTTCCCGCTGCTTGAGTCCTGCTGTCATTAAAGCAGACAGGAGACAAAAATTCTCCTATATACTCAAATTGTTATGCTGATAATATAATTTTTAATTTTAGACTCAGTTGTAAGAAGCCTCCAACATCTGACACCATGGATCATTCTGTTACGTAACTCCCACAAATCAAAGATGTGATACTGAAAGGGTGAGAAGCAGCTCTCCAACATTACTGTCAGTTCAGGACAAGCCGTGATAGAGTGACACATATGTCAGTGTGTGACTAGAATCATGAAATGAATCTGTGAGGGTGTGGGTCAGAGGCTTAAACTGCCTCTCAGTGTTGAGCTGTTATTCTCTGGAGGTTTGGGATGAGGTCCCGGAATGAAGCTCTCTTTCCTCACATGCCTTTAGAATCAAACTGATTCACTGACTGATACTCCTCCCAACAACAGAAACACACCCAAAGACACATTTTTCAAAACCTCTTGTCCCACTCTGTATGTGCTATTTATTATTTTCACCTGGTGGATGATAACACTCTTTTAGATTTACACTGAAGGAGGGACTTCAGCCAAAATGCCATAAAAATGTGGGTGGGCTCTTTGGACTTATATGTAGCCACTAATAAAAAGACCTAGCAAACATCCTAGCAAACACCCAGAACACCCTAACAAACAACTAGCTTACCCAACCTATGCCCTATTAACACCCTAACACCTTAAAAACACCTAGAACACCCTAGCAACCACTTACAACACCTTGCCATCCACCTGGTAAACACTCTTAAAACCAAATTAAACACCTTACCAACCATCTAGCAAACACCCAGAACAACCAGAGCAACTACCTAAAAACACCACCCAAGTAAACATTATAAGGCTGGAACACTCCAAGCTGACTTCAGAGAACTAGCGGCGACGAAAGCCGATGGTGTTGTCGCCTCGCATCGGACCAAAACGCCGTGCTTGAACACACCGTACAGACTACAGCCGACTGCAAACTAACACGTGCATTCTGCGCCTGCGTGAGAGGAATTAGCTGTCTATATCAGCACGTAACATTAGAACAGCATTCTATCTGTGCTGCCTTCGTTTACATGCTCATTTTTATCACTTTTGTTTTAATTCTCAGGCACCTACTAGTTCACTAAACTGAACAGCCAATCAGAGTTATCTCTCGTGTCAACGGTCCCGAGTGCCCCGACACCGATTCAACATGTTGATTCGAGCAAATTTCCACCGACGTTAGCCCGACAAGAGCTGATGAGTGGAACACACCACTCACACTATCTAGCAAACACACAGAACAACCAGGGCAGTCACCTAAAACACCATCCAAATAAACTTAGAGACTAGGGATGGGTGATATACCAGCAGACATGATTAACCAGTATAAATGTGTCAACCGTTAGAGATTTTGGACTATCGTTTCTATTGCTGTTACATGCTCACGTGATGTTACAGTGCTATTTTGTTATGAAACTGTAACATTTTCACAGGTTTTTAAGCATTGCGGTTTAAAAACAAGTGATTTTAAGCCATTAAAATGCATTCAGCAGCAAAAGAGAACTCATTTTGATATATGCACGCACACATGAAGACGGTGCTCATAGAGCACGGGAGTATTGAACAGTTACTTTTGCCACTTTATAGGCCTTGAATTGTTAAATACACACAACTGTATGGGTCAAAATGCCTGTCTTTGCAAGTGAAAGCAGACAGCTGAGAAAGTAAACACATGTGTAACAGTATATTAGATCAGGGCAGCTCTTAAAGTGACAGCAGTCTAATATTCCTGCTGTCTGTCATTCAAGTTAATCAAACAACAAATGTGAGAAAGTCTCTCACTGCTCTTGACTAAATCACATTTGTGACTTTTAATAAGAAGAAATACATATTTAACTGACAGTGAAGAATATGCAGTGTTTTTATACATTTGATTACTTTACACAATGTAACATTTCTTATTTATTTCTTCTACTCTATTTTTTTGTCCTGTTGCTAGAAATTAACTTCTTATTCTTATTTAAACACTGACTGTTTACTTATCTTCAAATGAGCTTGGTTTTTCTCTCTCTCTCTCTCTCATTCAGGCTAGTATTACTTTATTGTGATATTGACACTGGTGAATTATGAAATTTCTATTGAATCAAATATTTTTATATCATAAAGACCTTATTTAAAGCAAAAATAACTATATTGTGAAAAATAGCAAACACCCAGATCAACCAGGGCAGCCACCTAAAACACCACCCAAGCAAACCACCTTAAAACCACCACCTAGAACACTTTACCAACAGCCTACACCCTAGTAAACACCCTTAAACACCTTAGAACACACTAAAAACACAATCACTTGAAAACCACTAGAAACAGCAAAGCAATGCGTTAAAAAATCTCTCCAAGCAACCTAGCAAGTGGCAACCACCAAGCAACACTATAGAAATCACATAGAACGTCTTAAACACCCACAAAACTCTTAAACACCCTAGCAAGGTGTTTTCACAAGAACGCACCACTGACCATTGAAGTAAATCTGATGTTTACTGGTGGAATCTATTTATTTCCTTTAAATTAAACAAATCTTGGCAGGTTCTGTAGCTCATTTGTGAGAACAGTTCTACAGGAATGCATTCTAATAGAGACAGCGATAAGGCAATCTGCATGTCTTCAAGGTGTTTGGACACATTTGTAATCAAAAGGTTAAAAGGTTAAATTTTAACCTTCACCATATGGAAAGGGTGAAAAGTGAATATGTCTGTCATGGAAATCCCTACACATCTTACTACCACACTGTGAGCAAATGACAGCGTGAACAACCATGACAGTTCCCCCTAGAGCCCCACTGCGAGCTTTAAATGAAGGGTAAAGTGGCAAAGAACATATGATGTGAAGCTCAGTTAGAAGTCATCATAACGGCATGTTTCATTCAAGTGCTCAAACAACAGAATCAGGAAAGTGGATCCAGATTTGCACAGTTACATTCTAATACCATGCAGTTGCTGGCATTAAAAGGCAAGAGGACAAGGAACAGAGAATGACTGTGTCATCTGATTCCTTTCAGAGGAATTTGCCCAAGTTGAATAGGGCACCTCAGCAAGGTGCCATAATACCTCAGTGGGCACAGACGGCATCTTAAAACTGTGCTGAGACCATCAGAACACAAGATATGCTTGAGGTAGTGCCATCAATGAACAGCATAATATATGTACCCTTATAATCTTCTTCTGACCTAGTCAGCTTTAAAATAATAATTTTATTTTTCAAATTATCTGAATATCAGCAGTTAATGTGATGTCTAAACAGCAACACAAACTGGATTCCAACTGCTTGTCATCAGTATTTATTAATCTGTTAATCTGGTAAACATAAGTCACAGTTCACAAACACTCTCAAGTTTTAATATAGTGGTAATGAATTAACTTTTTATTATGGGATGTCATTCTAAACGCTAAATTACCTGGACAAACAAAATGATGCACTGACTTGAAGTACATGATTATGCACCTGCAAAAATAACTATACATGTATTAAATAATATAATAATAATAATAAATAATAAAAACAGTGAAAGTACTGTATGCTTTGCAAGTTTTTGAAAGTCAGAGTTTCTAATTTGGAGTTTAATTCTGTGTTTTTTTTTTATTCACAATTGTGAGTTTATATCTCAGAATTTAAACTTTAGATTTCTTCTCGGAATTGCAAGCTTATATCTCACAAGTGAATCTTTTTTTTCTCAGAATTGACCGTTTACACCTCTCAATTCTGACTTTTTTTCTCAAATTCTGGTACTTTCTAACAAAATTCACATTTTATTTTAACCCTCAATTCTCTCACCCCGCAATTCTCGCAATTCTGTTTTAATTTTTAGTTTACATCTCACAAATCAGCTTTTTCCCTCACAGTTCTTAGCTTAAATCTCAAAATTCAATTTTTTTTTTACTCAGACCTCACAGTCTTCACAGTTGTGCTAAGCAGCATATGGGTCACTTTATAGCATATGAAGGAGAGTCCAGAGTCCCCTCTCAGCTAAATCAAACCTAGTTAGTGCCAAAAACCCATGACATCATTTAGGAGTTTAGCAGAGGAGGGAGTGGTGAATATCGCATCATAATTAAGGACACATTCTGTGCAGCTTTTATATGCTGGAGCTGTTTAGATTTTTACCATCTGTTATGTCAGCCCACATTCCTATACTGCTTTATGTCTATTCTTTATGTTTTGGTGTACATGATGACTGTTTCATGCCATGTAATTAACTGTTATGGGACAAAAAAACAAAAGTAATCAAACATGCAGCTTTTTAAGGACAGCACAAACCATGGAGTGATCTGAGTCCTCATTTAACCTGCGAGTGTATACATTGGACAGCACTGAGCAAATACATGCCAGGGCCCCAAAAAAAAGCAAAGAGGACGTGGCAAATAACTTGAGTTTTTGGAGCACAAGAACGGTATTCACTCCAAGACTGAAGCTCTTTCTGTTTCAGTTTATAACCCAGACTCTTATTCTGCTAATAGTTTACCAGCTGAACCACACGAATGTGATGTCGCAATGCCAGCTATTATAATTAGTGTGTCATTCTCATAATAAAATACAATTTATCAGTGCACCTGTATTAGGCATCCTTAATATCACTGCAGCTGGGATCATAATAATTCCTATAACTACTATGTGCAATTTATTAAATTACACTCCCATGAAATGCACTTTTCTTATAAACCAAAGCTCCCATGCGAGTACTTTAACATATGCAGAATTTAGGCAATACAACCTTTTTATCCAGCATTTGTATTACTTAAAGTCAGCAAACAAATGGGAGTAAAATTTCAGCTGAAAAGACGAACAATAAAGAGAAGTGAATGTTGGAATGAGTTTCCACTTTGGTCCAATACTTCCTGTTCACTGCTGGCCAGATGAAATAAGAGCAAAACAATCCCCATTATGTAGGAACAGCTGTGTTCCCCATCAGGGGAAGGAAACCCATTCTCTGCAGTATATGCACTCAGAATGTGTGACATTCCAGTGCAATCACATGCACGCTTTAGTGCATTCACAAAGGCAGTATATCAGAGATTCTGAGAGTGCTGCAAAAGAGCGGTGCAATGCATAAAAATCTTTGGGAGAAAAGGAAATTGTGGTAATACTTTCATTGAGGTCTCCATGTTACACAAGAAGATGTAACTATTTTCTTTACAATACTTATTTGTTAGGTATAATGTGTTTATTGTGTTCATGCTATATTGCAAAACACCTTTTATGCTATTGAGGTGGGATACAGGTAAGGTTAGGGACAGGTTTCATGTATGGTTACTCAGGATGTGGATGAGTTTTTTCTTCATTGGAACAGATTTGAAAAAATGTAGCATTGCATCACTTGCTCACCAATGGATCCTCTGCAGTGAATGGGTGCCGTCAGAATAAGAGTCCAAACAGCTGATAAAAACATCACAATAATCCACAAGTAATCTACATGACTACAATCCATCAATAAATGTTTTGTCAAGAGAAAAACTGCATTTTTATAAGAAACAAATCCATCATTAAGGCGTTTTAACTTGAAACCATTGCTTCTGGCCAAAATACATGTCCTTAACTCCCCAATGGAAAAGTCCATCTGTTGTCTTCTCACATCAGAATCCACCAACTTTTTCCCTTGAGAAAGTAATATTATGGCTGGAGGACTCTATATTTTAGCCAGATGCAACACTTTGATATTAAATCATTAAAGATGTTAATGATGGATTTGTTTATTACAAGCATGCAGCTTTTCTCCTCACAAGATTTTGGCTGTCTGGACTAATTCTGATGGCACCCATTCACTGCAGAGGATCCACTGATAAACAAGTGATGTAATGCAACATTTCTCCAATTCCTTCCAAAGAAATAAGCTCATACATCTTCAGGAACTGTACATTTTTGGATGAATTATTGCTAGCCTCATTACAACAAGGTCCACAAAATAATAATAAAGTACATTTTATTACTCAGTATTTATGTAAATGCACAGCAGAGTCACAATGTAGCCTAAGTGACATGGATTATTAAACTGAGTTATAGCATGATATTGAGCTGTGGTTAAATGATGATAGGTGGGGTTAAAGGTGTGGTGGGGGTTTGGGTGGGTGTGCACTCTGCATCAAACTGTATAACAAACTGGTGACATTTCCTGCACTGCAGTAGTTGTCAAACGCGTGTCTGATGTATTTTAGTAAAGTTATTATTAGTTAAGGTTATTTTTGGAATTCAGTTGCCTGCAATAACTGATATAGCTAATGATAGATTCATTTAGTGTTTAGACGCTGAATTTTACTTCATAAAAATAATGCAGGAAATTTGGAGAAAAGAAAAAAAAGAAGAGTAACTACACGAGAAAAAGCCCCATTTAATTATAGGCTATTATTTCAACATTAGACATAAGAAAACTGCAACCATAAACTTTCTAATAGGGCTAGCTACTAGATAGAAACCGTTTACCTCGTATGTAGCTTATTTTACTCTCGTCCAACAGACTGGATGAGGATGCTCCCATTGTGCAGCGTGGTTTGTCGCGGCGGTCCCGAGCGGAGGATTTTTCCCGTTAGTCCGATCCGGTTTTGAAGCGCAGCGCCTATTTTGACTGTCAGATAATGACGAGCGCAAGTACACTGTGACTCAAGCATCTCAAACTTCCTCAAACTGCAGCAGCGCCGCCCGCTTATGCTCTCAGCTCGGTCAACATCCGAGGCTCTGGCATTTTTGTACAGCATTGTTTTGACGCTTTGTTTGTTTATTGATATATTTGCAAATATTTTCAATATGTCTCAAAAACCTCTTTGTATCTTACTGCGAAGAAAGGTATTTTGGGGGAAATTTAAAAAAAAAAAAAAACAGTATAGGCCTATTAACCGTTTGTTAAGGTAGCCTATGGCATAGAATGGTTCATTCGAAAAAATATTAGAATGTGCAAAAGTGCAAAAATAAGAAAATAAACATGGGGCGCGTACTCTGGTTGGAATTACTCATACTCATAATCATAATAATAATAAAATATCAAGAAGCGCGCAAAGAAGATGCACAGTTTTACACATGTATTTTTTGTGTTGTTATTCTGAATGAATCCTATTAATTAATTAAGAAAGAAAGAAATTTATAAAGGAATGTGTTATCCGAAAGGCTTTTGTCATTACTCTACTCCCCCCTAGAGGCACACATTGCAGTTAGTGTTACCAAAGTCCCGTTTGGTGTTACTCTCATAGGTTATGTACAAAAATGCTAATATATTCTGCTAAACATTAAAGTAAATAAAGCGCTAAAAATGAAATATGTTATACTTATTCTGAAATAATTATGTGATTAAAAATTATGACTTACCAAAACAGTGTTGTCTTATGTGGCGGTCTTCATACACAAAACACACAGCAGAACACCATGGAGATGAAATCACATAATTATGAACAAATTAACTCATAATTTAAGCTCCTCATTTCATTATTATGACTTAGTATATCACATTTAAATTTTTGTGATACATTTGACTAGTAATTAGGCCCTATATTTTTATGCCAAACATCATATGACTTTTAATTACTTTAATTGTGACTTAATATCTCATTATTTTAAATTAGCATCTGTCTATTTATTTTTATTTTTACAGTTTGTCAAAATTATTACTATTTATCAAAACTTTCTTCTGAAGATCACGTTAAACATAAAACAGGTCTCTAGTCCATTAGAAGTGCTATCATAGAATGACTAAGAATTACTTAAAATTACTAAGGCTATGTTTTTCCACTTTTATATATATATATATATATATATATATATATATATATATATATATATATATATATATATATATATATATATATTATCATACATATATTAACCTGCAACAATTAAATTGCAATTCAATTTATAAAGAAAAAGGAGATATGTGCTACATGTCATCTTGCACACAAAAGTGTTAACATAAGTGTTAACTGTCCACATATATGACTCACTTGTTGAAAAAAATAATACCACATTTCCCGGAGTTCATTGCGGTCCACTGAATCCGCCATATTGAGCGCCGCAGAACGCGCTGGCAGGGAGAGAGTGTTCATAACATTGAGACGTAAGTATGTAAACAGCTGCGTTTTTGCGGAAATATATGCTTTCTGATTGTCGATGTTGATGTTTTCATTAGCGCAAAAGGTACTACATGTCACTACCTTGTCGACAATGTCTTCATAATTGATTTAATGGAGCCTGTAAATACAGCATCTGGACTAGCAGAGAGAGTTAGCCGTTAGCTCTGCGCTTTCATGACAGCGCAGGAGATTAAACCTTTCCGCATTATTTTTTTCTCTTCCGTTTATTTTGTTTTGAGGTTTTTAATATCTGTCGGTTGTTGGAGGGCAGGCACAGTAATGCAATAGACACTTGGTACGTGTGGGGAGATGTTTTCTGTATTAATTGACACAAAGCCTTAATTTTAGCCTGCTAGCTCTGTGACTGCAGGGTTAGACGGATTAATCGCTTATTATGTCATATTGAGCTTAAAAATAAACAAAAAACTGATGAGCTGATGATTATTTAAACAGGGGTAGTGTTTAATGGACTAAATAACGTGGTATCTTTCAGTTTCAGCGTCAACAGACCATAACATCTCTCAGATGTCAGTTGTCAGAGACGATCATAATGAATCTGACTCTGTTGTCCTTGTCCTAATCAATGATATTTGAAAATTGTGTTTTGTGGAAGTCCTAAATAGAAAATATTAAATCATGACTTTTGATTTAGTATCTCACCAAAACCTGTAGCTCTGAGAAGACTCTGATATTAGTTCCTGCACATCATGTCAGTATTTTTCTCTTCGGCTTTTTTTCCTCAGAGGTGAAGGACACACAGTGTATAAAGATGACACAAACGGTCCAGACGAATGGGGTTCAAGCCCTCAGTAAGACCTGGGAGCTTAGTCTCTATGAATTACAGAGAACTCCACAGGTAAGAGGATTCATTCACTAGTTGTTGTGCACAGTTGGTACGTTCAGTTTTTCCAACCCTGTCAGGAGATGGTTTTGGGATATGTAGTTTAGTTTTAGATCCTCAGTTCATCTTCTCTGATGTTGTGCGCTTCTAGGAGGCCATCACGGATGGTCTGGAGATCGCCGTGTCCCCGCGCAGCTTGCACAGTGAGCTGATGTGTCCCATCTGCCTGGACATGCTGAAGAACACCATGACCACCAAGGAGTGCCTGCACCGCTTCTGTGCCGACTGCATCATCACTGCGCTCAGATCGGGGTGGGTTTGTGTTATATGTAGGGTTTATGTACTCAAATTTATATTATACTGTACATTTTATTTGAGACGTGGAAAATACATGATCGTGTCACTGGATTGTTTTATGTGTGTGTTTTCCATGTGTTGTATTAAAGCTGCAGTTCGTAACTCCATGCCAATTTTAAACTTCTCTGCTTCACAGGAATAAGGAGTGTCCAACATGCAGGAAGAAGCTGGTGTCGAAGCGCTCCCTCCGGCCAGACCCTAACTTTGACGCCCTGATCAGTAAGATCTACCCCAGCAGAGACGAGTACGAAGCCCACCAGGAGAGAGTGTTGGCCCGCATCAGCAAGCACAACAACCAGCAGGCGCTGAGCCACAGTATTGAGGAGGGCCTAAAAATCCAGGCCATGAACAGGTTAGATGTCTGATATAAATCCACGTGGGAAAACATGTTTTCTCATATTTACGTTGTCATGTTTATAGTGTTATCTCTTATCTCTGGTTGTCATGTGCTTAAAACAGTTGCAACTTGACAAGATGTTGAATATTATGGTTTAACTCTATTGTAAAACATCTTATTTTTTTTTTTCATTTTTGTCACTTTTTGTGGTCAGAATGTTAATTTTGCTGTTTTGTTTTTTTTTTCCCCTTCATTATCTGCGTTTGTTCCTTTGTTCCCACCGCTCCACCACCGGGGGTGCTGTAGACTTCAGCGGGGGAAGAAACACCAAATTGAAAATGGCAGCGGGGCAGAGGACAATGGGGACAGTTCACATTGCAGCAATGCGTCAGTGCACAGTAACCAAGAGGCCGGACCCAGCATCAAAAGAACCAAAACCTCAGACGATTCGGGACTGGACATGGACAATGCCACAGAGAACGGAGGAGGAGACCTGGCACTGGACGGGGCCAGTGAGATTGAGCTGGTGTTCCGCCCTCACCCGACGCTGATGGAGAAAGAAGACGCCGCGCAGACAAGGTGAGACAATTCTAAATTATCATCATTTTAGCTATATGCTTTAAACAAGTTTCATTTTGTGATTTAGTCTAAACTTACATTTGTTATCAGGTACATTAAGACTTCGGGAAACGCCACAGTGGACCACCTCTCCAAATACTTGGCTGTCAGATTGGCTTTGGAGGAAATGCGCAAGAACGGAGAGGCAAGCCCCATCAACGTAGAGGCAGCCAGCGAAAAACAGTACACCATCTACATCCCTACAGCAAACAACCAGTTCACAGTAAGTTTGGTGCCGCTTCATCTAGGGCTGCACAATATGGTCAAACAATCATATTCTATCATTTAGACAAAGATTGCGATATGATAAATATTTAACATCTCATACTTCTACTTAGATGTCACACCAAATTCCCTCTCAAGGAAAGTCTGTTCACTCGGCGGCCATATTTGCAGTGCCTCCAGGCAGCTCAAACAAGACCAAGACCTATCTAAATGAATGGGGGAATCCTGAGATTTAAAAAAACTGCTTGCTGAAGTCACAATTAAATGACGTATTTCAAATCAGCAACAAAATGTGAAATGTACTGCCCCATGAATGTTGTTTCTTATGCTCAAATAGTGTAAAAAAGTGTATTTTGCATGCTAGACAAGCCAATGCAAGCTGGTCTAGCCTCAGGTTTCTATGGGAACTGGAGCTTCTAACGGCCGCTGCAGTTTGTATGACGTCTTTGTATTTCTATAGTCTTTGGTCACACCAATTTCAACCAAGCTTCATCAAGCTTGTCAATTTTGCATTGCTTTCAAGCCATAAATACTTAGATCTAAAGTTATCTAAAGTTGTGACATCACATAAACTAAAACTCCTATACTTATAAACTGTCAAACATGCTTTTCTTCAATATGACAGCATCCATTTTCCCTCACAGGTCTTGAATGGCTCTTTCTCTCTGGAGCTGGTGAGCGAGAAGTACTGGAAAGTCAACAAGCCCATGGAGTTGTACTTTGCCCCAACGAAGGAGCACAAATGAATCCAGTGAGACATGAGGGTCTGAGCTGACCCAGGACAGACTGATGGTTCATCCTCTCTTCTCTCTCCCTGTTTCTTTCTGTCTTTCTCTCTCTGTTCCTCCTCTTCTGGAGTATGCTAGTCTCTGGAGCCCCAGCTCCTCAATAACTGTGGCTGCTTTGATTTGGTTTTTTATTATCTTTTGTATGGGAACGAGAGGAGGGTTGATCATTGGGAATGGGGTGGGAGGGCCAAGGAAGTCAAACCAGTGTGGATTCATTTTTTTTTTCTCCCCCTTTCAGTTGACACAATCATTTCATTGTTACATGTTGAGTACTTTTTGAGTCAAGAGGACTCAGACGTTGCCTTCAACAAGCCAGAATTTTAGTCTACAAGATGGATAATGCATCCGTAACACAATGAAGAAATCACGCTGAGTGCTTCATGAAAGGCTCTTGTCAGAAGGTGGCTTTTATAGCCAATGGGGCTGTCCTTTAATATCAGACTTGACCAATGATGTTCGCAGAGCTGTAAGAGATTTTAAGTGAATTTTCAGACACACCACTCCTGTAGCAGCAACTTTCGTTCACTAACATGAGTGCATTTTGCCACTGTGTACCAGTACAATGTGATGGCTTAGTTCACATGACCCTGTCATGTCACTAGTCTGTACTACTGTGTTGGTCGACGGATGTTTCGGGGATTGTACATATTACATTACTTTATAGAATAACTACCTGGAAAATGTATATTGACACCATTGTTAGTTATTACAGTACCGTTTCATAAAAACACAAGTTGGCAGTTGTACATTTGGACCCAGTTTTTAATAGTTTCATAGATGCTTCATCTAAGATTTTTCAGAGCATGAAGTACTTTTAGTTTGAAATCCTTGACATACATTTGAGTTCAATGTTGTTGTTGTTTGGAAAAAAAATGTAAACAGCATTCTTTGTTTGGAAAATAAATAAAAAATGTATGCAAATTCTGGTGTTGCACTTTGTGTCATGCCACTCTGCTTTTTCAAAAAAGTATAGTGGAGTATCAACAACACAATTCCAGCAGATGGGGCTAGTGCTTCAGGTCATTTAAGACTATGGTCAATAATACAATGGAAAAAAGTCAAGGAATAATTTAATAATGGTTGTCATGGTGTAAAGACATACCACAATATAAATAAGTTATTAACTTAAAAACAAAAAAAGTTTACAAAAAGTTTGTACCGTAATTAAGATCAATATTTATTTTTAATTTTGGCATATACAATAAACTGATAATTATTTAATATTTTGAGCTGTAATCAATAAATGGCCAATAATACAATTTGATAATATATTGTCTTAAAAAAAAAAAAACTAAAGGCCGAGATCAGTGTATTTAGGCATCACAACATTACACATGTACAGCAAGAAAATGGATATTAATTTTAAGATTTGAAGGTCTAAAAGATTAAATGATGATAGCATAGGTAGTCTGAATGTAAAGACAGAGGAAATAAAAAATTACTATAGTTGTTTTATTGTAATGCAATAATAGTTTTTGTGCTTTCTTTGATGAGCGAAAGAGAGAGAGAGAAAAAAACATTAAATCTTTAATCAGACCCCAAACTGTTGCATGTTATAGTGTATATCATGTATTTTATATCATGTATTTTATATATATATATATTTATATATATATATTTATATATAACAAAAAAAAAAAAGGCCAGTAACTGGTATGGTATCACAATATTGTGCAACCCTACTGTCAGTAATGACTCGTGAACTTGCCTGTGAAACACAGAATGTTTCTTTTATTATTTATTCCAGGATGTTACATATAAGGTAAGGTCTCACATTCATACACCTGTACTCTCAGACAAAAAGGTACAAAGCTGTCACTTGGACCTTAAAGGTACATATTAGTACTTTAAAATTCCACATTAGTATATAACGTACACATTTGTACCTTATGATACCACCACGCTGACAGCTTTGTAGCTTTTTCTGAATGTGCTTGCTTCATGTCTGATGTGTGAGTTCAGCAGATCTGAATGAGGTTGTAACAAGGCCGCTGTAGGTTGTGTAATCTGTGAAGATTAGTGAGCTTTTACAGCTTTGATTTAATCCCATGTCTAGTGATGTGCTAGTCTAACCACATGATGCTCTGTAGCGCTAACTCAAAAGGTAGTGAAATGGCTGTTTACGCTCATACATGAGTGTTTCTCAGTCCCGCTCATAAGAGTCGCTGCTACATATTTGCTAGTTCAGGTCATGTAGCACTCCACTAATGAAATGAAACAGTTCTGTTAAATGGTGATGAGTAAAATTTTATGATGAGTTAAATGTTTGTTTGTTTTTTCCTTCCAGAAGCAGAATGTAGAAATTGTTGATATTCAACCACAGGTTTGTATTCTTTCAGTTTATAGTTTGTTCCTCGGGTCCATTGTGTTCGCATTGTGCCTAAAAACTATTGTCTCCTTCCCTCTGTTCCTATGGTCTCCTCCTTTAATTCATCTCTGTGGAGTGGACTGTTGACATATGAGACTTGATGTGGTTTATTCTCTCTTAATGCTCTGCAAGTTCTAACACATGATACATGTGGCTTTTCCTCCTTTTACAGCTTTTAGTTTTCAAATACTATGCATTTTGCAGCCCTTGGGCCTGGATGGAAGTGAAACAACACAGCATATATTTATTTATTTATATTCGTGTTTCTTGCAGATGTTTTTAAATTTCAATAAATATAATAATCATGCATTGAAAACAATTGCTCTCACTTTTACAATTTACAAGCTGTGTATATTTGCATAATAAATCATGGGGCTGTGTACATGTTCATTTATTATGCTTTATCGTGTATCAGGTCTTACATGTCCGTTCTGCATAGTTTGATATGCGTCCATTCATGATGGATTTTACAGTCTCACAGCGAGGAGCCAGCTGACCCTCACTGCAGTCTCACAAATGTGTTTTACTAGCGCTCTCAGGGCATTTTTAATCTCAAGACGGTCGGGGTCATGGCAGAGGTCGCTAACACCCTGTTGCCTTCAAAGGACCATGAGCTGCAGCCTCCCACATCAAAGACGTGACAGTATACCCATAAAACTTGAAGCACTCTGCCATTTTCAAAGATCAGAAATGATCTCTGTGGAAACCGTCAGGTTGATGTTTGACAGAACAGTCAGAGGCATATAAGCATAAGTGTCCACATAGTTTTTGGGTAGATTAGTTGTCTTCTGCTCATGCGGTATATGTTTGCTTTTGTTGTCAGTTCATCCGATGCTCACAGCTTTCAGAGATACAAGCATGAGATTAGAAAATCTATTAATATGTTGATGATGTTCATTTTAAACTGTTCTGAGCTTTTAAGCTGGTCAATAATCACTCGTCTTTACGTCACAAGCACTCATAGTTTGATGCCGCCTGCCTCTCGATGGTTTGCAGATGGCAACATTAAGCAGATATTCCCTGGCAGTCATGACTAGGGACCTTATTTCAACTGCTTTCTCTCAGTGTGAGTGTGTGTTCGGAGAGCTGGATGAGAACATTGTCTGGCTTTTTCCACACGCACTGCGCTAAACAATTAGTTATTCATGCTTTGACACACAGTGACGGAACAGGACCAGCATTCACTGTCTGTGATTAAAGCTTTCACACACTGCCAAACTGCAAAACAGACTGAGGAATTTGAGTTCTTTTACAGTTAGAACAGTTTTGTTCCTTTTTTTTTTCAATGCAATTCAGTGCAATTTACATTAAAGGTTTGGCTGCTCCTTATAATTCCAGTGAACACTAATCCTAGTGTGATGACATGCATTTACGTTCTCCAGCTTTGTAGCAACAGTTATAGAGGGACGGTTTCTGTTCCAGCATTGTTTCTGTGCAAGGTTTCAGCATCCAAAGGAAAACCTTTAGTAGAAGAGTAGTAGCTACAGCAGAAAGGGGACAGATAAATGGTTTTCATGGTCACCAGTATTGTGTTTGGGTGTTTACATACTTTTGGCCATGTCTCATATAATATGTGGAATGATAATTTTGGGTCCTGGATGATGATTAATCAATATATTGTTGCAGCTGTGCTAAATTACATGATATAGCAATAGTATAGACTTACATAATATACAACTTATTATTTACATTTATATTTCTTTACATTTATATTTGTATATACAGTAGTCTATATATTCCTCTTGACCTGACCTCCAGTAATTTCTGTCTCCAGGAATTATATAATAAATAATATATATCCTAAAAATTATATATAGAATTGTAAAAAATAAAAATGCATGTAGTATAATGAAATTATATGTAAATATAACACATACATTATTAAATAAATCAAAGATATTTCATTCAGTATATTAGATGATATAAAATAATAATTTTATAAAATAATAATTAATATATTGTAAATGAACTAATGACTAATTTTATAGATAATTTAGATAATATAGATAATTCATTTTATAAATAATGATAAATATTTAGTATAAGGTCTGTGTGTGTGTGTGTGTGTGTGTGTGTGTGTGTGTGTGTGTGTGCGCGCGCGCTTGAGGACTTTATCACTTTATGAGGACACTTCCTTATCCTTGTAATCCAAATGGCTTAAAAAACGTGCAAACAGATAGAGTTTAATTTATAAAACATAAAATTCTATTTTATATGACCTCTGAGGTTATCTAGAGAGTGATCTCATTTGAGCAATTTAAGTTCTTGTTTTTCTCTCTAGCTTCTAAAAAAGGAAACTTCAGGAAATGCTTCTTCACAGTCCATCTACACAGCACTATTCTGATGAACTATTCTCTGTGTAAACAAAGTTCTCTTAACTATCAGATCCTCTGCATCCATCTGCTGCCATCTATCTTCAAGAAATGTATCATGTCCCTGGACTGACTGTTTAGTTTATAACGTGCTAATGTTGTTGTTGAGCACATGTAGACAGTTCTTCATGTTCAAGCCACAAAACCTTTTTGTTGTCGTTCAAAGAAGTGTCTGTCTGTTCTGAATTAAGCCTCCTCAGCCAATGAGATAAAAGTACAAAATGTGCAGTGTTGTGATTGGTGCTCTGTACGTGAATGCGAAGGCTCTCCAACACTTTCTTGCTTTGTTTAGGGGGTGATGGAAACTTTTCGGCCAAATCTGAGTGCCTGGGCACCATGCCACCATTTGGGCGTTTGGGACAATTGTTGGTGTGCTGTTGCTACATGGTGTGGTTTGACTTCCTAAATCAGAGGAACGCAGTGTTCATACAGATCACATGACAGCCTGAAGCCAGTTCACAAGCAGCTCATGCAGCACACGTACACAAAGTCCTTTTACAGAAATCCCAGAGCTTATCTTTATGTCTGTGCCGCTCTGTAGATGTAATTTATGACATACTTACACAAATATGGCATATTTTCTAGCATGGCGTGAGGAATTTTGTCCTAATATGACCTTTATATGTTTTTTCACCTGCTACTTTCAAATTCAAAGGAAAGTATTTATTGTTTGAGTCACGCATCATAAAAAGAAAACCGAAAGAGTTAATATCTTAAAGTTCAACAGGGGTCTATCACACTGTGTATGTTCTGTTTAAAAAGGCATATATAAATATTAGACGCTTTTATTCATTTTAAAAAGAATATACTCCTAATGCCAGTAAATAATTATAAATGCATACATATAACTAGAATAAAAGTTCTTGTGAATCTTAATATGTAGGTCTATTGTATGTTTATGAAGGAAAGTGTTCTTTTAGAGCAATAAACATGTCATATTGATATAGACATCCATTAGAACAAATGTTCTTCATCTCCACTCTCTGGACTTACTGCATAGTTAGAAATGAGTCCCAGAAGGACTTTTTTCACCCATGGGCTGTGGATGCTTAACAGCTTGAGCTCATTCATCTGAACTGAAACCACACGCTGCATAATGAGATGTCTTCCGGGACTGGCACTGTCATGCTACATAACCGACTCAAGTATTTGTAAATAAAAGACTTTCTGACCCTCAATTTCTTTGTTAAATAAAAAAAAAATATATATATATATATAAATCATTCTGAACATCATATTCCTGTGTTGTGGTATGATCTTTGCTATTCTCTAAGCGTTAAGGCACTTTCCCTCCAAGAACAATAACTATGCTAACTATAACGATGACTGTATTAGTGTATTTATTGTAAGCATACACAGCAGTTATGTCGTCTGTCGCTTTAAATGCTCAAGCTCTGACTGGCTGTCAATGTTTTTATTGTTTATTATTTGAAAAGTGATATCAAAATATTGCTACTCTGTATCCTTATCATTTTGGCTGTGATGTGGACCAGATTATTAAAACCTTTTAGTTATAGTTTAATCATAACAACTCTGAAGATTTTAGCATGGTGATGGATATGACAATGTTAATGTATTTGGCAAGCTCAAGACAGTTATGTCGTCTGCTGCTTGTGTTTGGCTGTTATAGTTGTGGCATGGACTTTGCTGTATTCTTTTAGTATTAAGGTGTATTCACAACAAGTCTATTAGAACGGATGATAATGATCTATTTATCATCAGCACATGCAGCATGTCGTCTGTCGTTTTAAATGCATGATATTTGACCGGCTTATCACTCATTGGCTGGAAGCAAAGAAAGTGTTTGCAATATAGTTCCTTTGTGATGATATTGTTTTACTGGATGTTCCTATTCTCAGAATTAGAATGAGTATAGTTATCAGTATAGTTATAGCTCTTGGTGTTGACAGTTGAACAATTACTTAAACTTTATACTTACATTTACTGTTATTGGTGTAAACGGACCTTAAGATGCTTTGTTGAGCTAAAAGAAGTTCTTCAGACCCTGCATCTTAAACAGTTGAAGTTTTAATCTGGTGCTCATGGAGCAAGATGCTGAAAAAATAGCTAGATGCAGCACAATGCACAAAGATGTCCATAGTGCATATTTACACAGTACTCGTTCTATGTCAAATGTATAAACAAGTAATCCAGCTTGGGGATATTTTCTGCCTGCTTCACCTCCTCCTCCGTCACTGTGCCCAGCTTCCGTTACCGCTGGCAGTGCGAGCGTGCAAACTTCTTAATGTTTACTCATTTACTGGATGATTCATTACTGCATTATTCAACTAATCATTCACTCACATTTTAGCAGAACTCTGGAAAAGTACTGTAATGCTTTTGTAAATGAGGGCTGCTGGTGATACAGCTAGTTTGTCTAGTTTTCTCTAATTCCTAGCAAATATAATTATTGTTAACAACATACTTCTGTCCTCAAAAAGCACTGCTTGTGGGTGGTTCTCCTAATGCTAGTATTTGGTTTGTGTTTGGTTTTTATTATTATTTTTTTAGCCATAACCATGCCAATATTAAAGTACTGATATATTTTATAAATGTTTTGGGGAACTAAATAATAACATTCTAGGAATGTTCTAATCAGTTAGGTTTTATTTTTACAATCATAAAACAAAGTTCCCAGAATGTTCTGGGAACCAACAATGATTGCAAAATTAAGTTGTTTTCCTGTAAGCACATTCGTTCTTAATATATCTACAGAAATATGAAGTGTAATTTAGACTTAGGAGGCACATTGGCTTTCAAGGACAGTCTACAAAGGCTGCTGAAGAGAGGAGAGGTGAACAATTAACCTCACATCTTCTAGAGTGTGACTTTGTGGGCTATGAACTACAAACGTATCATTTCCTGTTTTATCACACACCTGTTTTGAGAACCAGCTGCCAGCACATATATTCTGGCAATAAAGTGAGTGAAAGAATAGACAAGTCTCTAAATAGCAGTGTCAGTAAAAGCAAGGCATTTGAGGCTATGCTGCATAAGAGTCTTTAAAACCTGTGCTCACAGGCACTGCCTGCCTTATGTAAGACACCACAACTATGAAAAATGACATGGCTCTTACATAATCCTCTGTGTAAAAGGGTTTAGTGTGCTGTTATATTTGCTTTTAACATTGCACACAACTGTGAACCTCATTTTGTTCTGAACATTTAGAATACTGGTGATTTTAGTATTGCTTTTTACTTTGAATAGACTAGCATGCAGTTCCTGTGCTGTGGTAACACTGTGTGGTTTCCATGTGAGTCATGACATCCTGTAGCTCTCTACACATATTTACAGAGCAGAGTTCTATCAAGTAATTCAAATGTAAAAATCCTTAAAGGACCAAAGCAATAGGGTATATGTTTGTTTTTGTCTTTTCTTTTAATTAAATAACAATGCAAAAACTATATATCTGTTCATATCAAGGTTATTATAGTTAAAACCGTTCCAAACCTGCATGAGTTTCTTTCTTCTCCCAAACAGTTGTTGATAGGCATTGACTTCTATAGTAGTATTTTTCCATGCAATGGATGTTAATGGCTCCTGTCAACTATTTGATTGCCAACATTTGTGTTCAGCAGAAAGAAAAAAGAAAACACATTTGGAACAATTTGAGGGTGAGTAAATTATGACAGAATGCTCTTTTTCAATTGTCCCTTTAAAATAAACATGAACTAAAATAAAATATGACCAAAATATATGTATGTCTTTATATATGTATGTAGAAAAAAAAAACACAGTACAATTTAATAATATTAATAAAACTCTAATGGTATCTCAAATGATAAATTAACCCTAATTCAAATGGCCTCCTTTGCAATAATTTCAGAAACATAATATTTCCAGCTTAGTAGAGAAATAACAACTATCTGATAAGTATCTGTTTTTTTTTTTGATCTGATTAAAGGTCAACATTCTTGTCACGCTGGATCTATCTGTGGAAGATTTTGAACTGGGTTAAATGACCCTTCTTTTACCCATTCAAAAAAAGTGTTGAGTTCTCAAAGCCGCTCATTTCACAGTGACACTGACTGACACATTTACTTAAGAGTGGCCTGTCCTAACGGAAGCACAGATATCAGGGGCTAACACTGCCCTGCTCTTTCATGAATGGGGCACATTGTGACCTGTAGGCCAACTGCCAAGAAACCATTTTATATGAATTTCACTGCCATAGTGCTCTCCACTACTCATGTACATCCTCTTAATGCAGCATGTAATCTGCATGGAGATGATTTTGACATCATGATACCCAGTCTCACACTGTTCCCACACATCTGAACCATACATTCGCATGACCTTTCCAGTCATAATTACTGCAGTTTTTTTTTTATAACTTTATTAAGAGACATTTTATCCAACAGGCATGCTTTACTCTTTAGAATAATTAACAAAAAAAGCTAACTAACTTGAGCATAATTTTTTTAAAAGAACAAAAACAGATTAAAAAAAAAAAAAAGCTAAATGTTTAGATTGATGGATTAAAGTTGACACTCAAATCACTCCAATTTGAAATGGTTTATTAATTTTTTTTTTGTATTGAAAGACAAAATCATAAAGAAATCAGGTCTAACAGTTTTAAATACAGAGATGAATGAGATGAAACATTAATTGGTTAAAACTGGCATTTTCATCATTGGCTTTTTAGCATAAAGCATATACAGATAAGCATCGATGTAAAAACGGGCCTGTGGCACAAATTCAATAAATGGAACATATGCTTGTCAACTTTACATATTAGACACTTACATAAGTTGTATAAAAATGCTATAAAAAGGCAAAAGATACAACCCCACTAAAGCATTACAACTTCATTTCAGATGAGCTTTAACTAAGTATTCTGTGGTCTAAGACTTTGCAGCTATACATACATAGATCTCATCTTCAATAAGAAAGGCCTTAAATCAATGTCAAATCATTCGTGATGAATAAGCACTGGACCATGAACCTCTGCCACAGTTCACATTATAACAATCTAATAAATCTGTTCTCATGACATGAACCATACCAGTTTCAAATATCACTCCGGGTACTGGCTTTGATAGCAAAACAAAAAAAAGAAAAAAGGAGAGAGAGAAAGAAAAACTATTTACATAGTAATTATGCAATATGCAAAGGCTTTATGTTGCTTTGGGCAACTTCATATGAGCATCTATCAGAGTTTCTCTCCTCAGCACCTAAACAGATGAACATCAGTAAAACACAATCAAATTACAATGTTAGTCAGTTTGAGGAAAGGAGAGATCCCGACACCCTTCAGTTCTTAGTTAATGCCTCTATAAACGGGCTCCACTCATTGTTCTCTGGGTCATACGCCTCCATGGTGTTGAGAAACTCATTGCCATCAAAGCCCCCGACTGCACAGAGCACACCGCTCAGCACAGCCAGCCCTGCATTGCTCCGTGCTGATGTCATGCTTCCCAGCATCCTCCACTCATTCTTGGCTGGGTCATAGACCTCCACACAGCGCAGAGCGTGAGAGCCGTCAAATCCTCCGACCACAAACAGCTTCCCTGGAAGCAGATAAAAATTACTTAATGGAGGCCAAGCCCTAAATCTGACCAGCTTCAGTCATCTTCCTTACCAGTGAGACTTTATAACCCTGCTGGAATAAACAGTCGAAAAATTGCTGAAAATCATACTCAGGCCATCCAAGATGTAGATTCTGTTCTACATCTTAGAAGTCTGTTCATTAGAACAGATTTGGAAAAAATTTATATTACATGATTTGCTCACCAATGGATCCTCTGCAGTGAATGGGTGCCGTCAGAACTAGGGTTGGGAATCGAAAATCCCCTGGCGAGCAAGTCATGTAAACTTTAAGTTTGTTAACTTTAAACTTAAAGTTCATCAAATCTGTTCCAATAAAGGAATAAGTTCATCATCTTGGATGGCCTGGGGACGAGTTGTTGTTGGTTTTTTTTTTTTTGTGAACTATTCCTTTTAAACACAAGTCTCCAGTTACCTTCATACACAACCACACCAGCTCCACGACGGGCCACGTTCATGGGGCCCACCAGGGTCCATGTGTTGTTTGCTGGGTTGTAGCGCTCTACCGAGTTTAAGCAGTTCCAGGACTCAGCGCCACCTATCACGTACACAAATCCATTTAACTCGCACACTGCCGCCTGGTGCCTCCCTAAACACAGATGAGAGAATGTACATGGTGAATCACATATTAGAGTCTTACAAATATCAAAGTCATTTCAGAACATAAAATTGAATTGACATACTGATGTTAAGGGGTGCGCAACTGGTCCACATTTTTGTCACTGGGTCAAAGGAGTCACAATTCTTTAAGCCCTTTTGGCCACAAGGATCAGATCCACCCACTACAAAAAGCTTGTTTTGCAATGAGCACACACCTGAGAAGAAAGAAGAAAGATTATTCACTCCTTTACTGTCCCTACTACGACTGGCGATATAGGTTGTTTTTTTATTTTCAGCCTTCAGGACCGAACAGTAAACGCTCATTTAAACAGATTGCAAATATTCAATACATGACCTAGCAGGAAGTGATGCCTACCTGCATTGCAACGGTTGGTGCGGAGCTCAGGAACTTGAATCCACTCATCAGCCTTGGGGTTATACATCTCTCCACAGTTCAGCTCATCGGAGTGACCATTGGAGCCACCCATCACATACAGCTCATCCTGAGAAAAAAAAACATTCATTTAGCTTTAATGGCAGATGCACCAAAGCTGCTCCAGGATTGGAAACCGTGCCTTTACCATTAGCACAGCCATCTGGAAGCGAGCCCGTGGAGTGCGCATGGGAGCAATGAAAGTCCAGCAGTCCTTCTTTGGGTCATAACACTCCACAGTCCTCAAGCACTCTTCTCTGTTATAGCCACCTGGACAGGAACAATTTGTATATCAGATCTGCACACCCAGCTCCCATTTCTATGAATTCTCTTTCCCATCTTATGTCATACTACATATTTTGTGCTTTCGTTTTATTTGTTTTTCTCCAGCTCCACTTCTATAAACACTCTGAATGTTTGTTTTGCAAAATTTGCATGAATGGCATTACAAGGCACACATGGCATCCGTGTGCTCTGGTAATAGGTATATAAAAAAAAAAAAAAAAAATAATAATCAGCAAAATAGTAATATACTTTAACTGGAAGCTAAATGTAAGTTGTTGTATTTTTATCCATATAACCCAACTAAGACCTTTAAATTTTCTTTTAAGGACTACTTTATCACTCTCTGGGCAAGCATACCTGCAGCAATGAGCTTGCCGTCCAATTCAGCGGTTCCCAGGCCTGAGCGAGCATAATGCATGGGCTTCAACAGTTTCTCCTGCAGATCTTTTGTCTGTGCCTCAAAGCTCGGGCTCTTCAGCACACATGGCGTAGCAGATGGGGAAGTATGAGGACTGGTGCGGCCGTGGAGGGAGATCACACACAGCACACCTCTCAGAACAGCCAGACACAGGTATGCGTTGTCTAGAAAAGACCAGACAGAGAGGCTTAGCCCCTTGACATCCAGTTAATATAATAAACACACTAATACAGGGACCTTGCTTTATGCTACCCAAAAGAAAAAAAACAACATACACATAAAAAAAAAAAAAAAAAAAAAAAAAAAAAAAAAAAAAATATGAAAAAAAAACTCACAAAGACTATAACATTAAACTATAACACTATGTGTCAAATGTTTGGAAAAAGATTTTTGATGTTTTTTTTTTCCAGTATATTTTAAAGTAACTTATCCCTATGATGGCAGCAGTCATTACTCCAGTCATCAGTGTGAAAGTATCCTTCAGAAATCATTCTAATACTAATTTGGTGGACTAAAGACATAAAATGTTACTAAAAACTTGATAAATGCAATGTTATTAATCAAAGAACCCTGGAGGAAAAAACGAAACAAAACAAAAAACTTGGCTTCCACAAAAATAAAAACTTTTTAAACACTAATTAAAATAATAATAATAATAATAATAATAATAATGATTGCATTTTAAAAAAAAAAAAAAAAAAAAAAAAGTTCCAGAAAGAGATAAAAGCTGGTCAGATGAAGTACTATAGACTTACTGGTGGTCTTCTCTGAAGCAATATACTTCCATTCGTGCTTGTTGAACTGGCTGTTGGAGGGAGAGAGGCTACCAGAGGCACCTGAGCTTATCTCGTCTCTTTCTCGAGGAGGCTTCTTCTGCAAAACCAAACCAGGCAGCTCTAAACCTGCCCAAACTTCATCCCCTAACTCTACTGCATGCATACAGGCTTGGGGCCAAAGACTAAACCCATCCATCCAGTGCCAATACCACCATTTAAGGGGTCTTTCACAGTGCACAGACAGTTAAGAACTCCCTTTTAGCGCAAACCACTCTAAACATATTAAAATGGGAGCCATACTATTCTACAGCAAAGAATGCAGTGCACTGTAAGGGGAAGACTGAAAACCAGTCATGTACCTGCACAAACTGGATGTGGTCATCCTCAGAGCTGCAGACCTCTGCCTGCCGCTCAAGCAGGCTCCCATCATGCAATTTGTGATCTGCTGAGTAGTAAAGCGTTTGCACCTGCAACAACAAAACACCAACAAGATCCATGTGGGTGTTTCCATAACAAGAACAAAGCAATGTTCTGCCTTGTTCCTTGAAGCAGTGGAGTCAGCTGCTATGAGGGAGGTCCATGACAACTGTCTGCTGCCTGGACCTTGAGGGAGCCATGACCTTTCACATGTTACGGTCACTATGATTGTGGAAATTGCTGGAAGGGAGAGATCATTCCTATTAGAAGTAACTTCGCTTCAGGTCAAAGAGCTATCTAAACAAATGATCGCAGCACAGTGGGATTGGAAAAAAGTTGCAAGGCTCTCAGGAACAGTGTGCACAGATGGGAGCATATGGTTTTTGGTAGGTTGACTTAGTACCACTGATGGTTGGGATCTTGCATTCTTCTTCAGGGCTTGACAAATCTGCTGTCGATGTGTATTACTAAACCTACAGGAGACATGGGGAGATCAACGGGGAGAAGAAGCCATTAGAATCAAATTAATAATAGTCCAGAAAGCCCTGCTGTGGAGAAAATATTGAGTTACAAAGACAATTCAGGCCAACACAGTCCAGATACAGAAAGAAAAGGGGGGAAAAACAGAGACTTAACCTTTGGCTCACCTGGAAAACCAGTTTTTCAGTATTTCGAGGAGCACGTACTGCAAAATTTACAAGGTTAAGGGCAAAAACCCTGGGGGCAGGGGATGGGTGGGGAACTCTAAGTCAACCACTGAACAGAAGTTTAGGAGACATGAGCAAAGCAAAAGGAATGGGTAGAGAAAAAGCCATAATACTGACCTCTTCCATCAGTTTCTCCAGGGGATCTCCGTTCTTCCACAGGCTGCGCTGCACCCAGCTTATCACTTTTGAGTACAGTTTGCCATTACCAGGCAAGTTCAGGTTGTCCTCTAGCATAACCTCCAGCTATACAGACACAATTATATATAATATTTTAATAAATTAAATGCAAGTAACACATAAATACATACATACAATACATATACATTTTATGTATGTTTTATATAATATATATTTATATACTTTCAGCCGAGGAAGTTTAAGGAAGTCATCCTGTTCTGAGATCTCCTGAAGATGGTCCTGTATAAATGCATCAATCTTGCCCAGAAGCCGCCCATCAGCCATTCTACTAGCAAAGTTGCGGCATGAAATGGCACTCTGGGAGTCCATTTTTGATAGTAGGTAGTCTCCACAGATCTGCAAACAGGATTCAAAAGATTAGGAGACTGAACAGTAGTGTATAGATGAGAAAACTACCATGTAAATGCCTGTACATACCTGTTTTACCCTCTCCAGTTTGAGCTTCCTTGCTGCAGAATACACATCACTAACCAGATCTTTATCTGCCTTCAGTCTGTCAATAGAAGATTATGGGAATATATGAAACCTGTATGTCCTTGAAATGATCAATGTGTAAAGTTAAGTATGTGTAAATAAAAAGTTAAGAGTAAAGTTAAACATATGTACTGAGCTGTGTAGGCATAGTTGAGCAAGATCTCCACAGCATCGGGGTGGAGGTCATCAAATTTTACCAGCGAAACCCCACCCTGTGGCTCAGAGTCAGTATTAAAAATCTCAAATAGGTAAGGACTACAGCAGGCCAGCACAGCCTTATGTGCCATCAGCTCATGTCCACAGACCTGCAGAAGAGCCATTATAATAAAGTGTGTTGTAAATACAGATAGGTGCTACAGAGAGCCTTTATCTACAGTTCAAAAGTATGAGAAATCAATACTTTATTCAGCAAGGATGCATTTACTTGATCAAAAGTGTCAGTAAAAACATTCATAATGTTACAAAACATTTCTATTTATCAAAAATTCTGGAAAACGTATCATGGTTTTACCTGCAGTCTGACATCACAAAACTGGCCGCTTTTCCGCAAAGCATTCATTTTGGCCACAGTAGAATCAAGAAAGCTCTCATCTTCAAATATTAAATATCCGTTGGGAATCATTTTGTTGGATCTATCAAAGTCAAGGAGGCAAACACAGCAAAATGAGAACGACTGCTTTGTATTCACAAATGCAACATGATATGAAAACCCACATGGAATTCATGGCATTTTGTACCTTTTTTTTTTTTTACAATGACTTTACAAGGATATCTAAAATTAATTTAAATATGGTATACAATGTGTTAAACGGAGCTGAGAATGCTACACATTTTAGAGGGCATCATCAAAAGTAGCTAAATATTTAATATGAACATGTAAGGAGTGGGGGATGTGAAGAGCTCTCTGAAATTCTGCAGAAAATCCCCACACATTCCTGTAAAAATTCTGTGGCCACCGAGTCCATGCAGGTCTGGTGAGGAGACACACTTACCAAACAGGTAACAGAAGAACAGTCTTGCTCTAAGGCACTTTCAACAGAGGGTACCACACACAGATGTTTCTGGATAAGAGCCAGTGGCGTGACAGATTGTGTCTGAGGTCACTCAGCGGGTTAAAGAATACAAGTCCTACCACCTTGACTACACATGATGACCTGAAGAAGTGAAAGAAAAATGCATTCACTTCAAACATCACACAATTCAACTACAGCTAATCATAAGAACTGTTTCTTGAGCTTCAAATCAGCATATTAGAATGATTTCTGAAGGATCACGTGACACGGAAAAATTCACCTTACACAATATACTTTCACAATATTTCTGTTTTTTACCATATTTTTTATTAAATATATGCAGGCTTGATAAGCATAAGAGGTTTCTTCAGAACCATAACTGAACACTGATACAAAAAAAATATATATATATATATATTATTATATTAATTTTTGCCATAGTCATCGTTCACGCACACCTTTTCACCAATTAATTATTTTAGCTTTTCCAGTAGTTTTAGATTTCTATATTGTCTATAAATATTGTACAACTGTATTTGACTAGAAAGTTATATGCTGATTATAGAAAATCCCATGTCTTAACCACGCCTGGAAAATGCCAATTAAAAAACGGATATTTCTAGATTTTCAAAAGCTGTGTGAAGCCTGAATTTCCGTTTCTCAGTGTTTTTCTTTATATTTCCGGGTTTAATGTTTGTTGAAGTCGCGAAACAGCACGTGCCACCCGGAGCGCGAGGAGGAACTGCTCTTTCTAGATTAAACCAGTCCCGCCGAAACAAACACATGTGACCCATCAAAACCGTAAGTTAAAAACAACAGTCTGCAATATAAACATCACATTACAATTCTGTGGTAGGTCCGCGGGTCATGTGATAAAGACAAGATACTGTTTAATTATTGAGGTATCTCATATTTATGTGAATAATGAATTAGAAATAAGTTACCTGAAAAGAGCCAAATGTATTGTTAAATGGTTAGTTTAAACGAAACGAACACTGCGTCATTTATCCACCCAAAAGTTTCCATAACCCGCCGACTTTCATTATTTTGTGGAACTGAAAGAAAACTACATTTTAGGCAGAACAACAGCCTCAGTCACTATTCACTTTCAGTGCATCATTTAATGGTGACTTGGGCTGCCGTTCTGCCTAAAACCTCATTTTCTTTCAGTTCTACATAAAAATTAAAGTTGCTTTTTCCTTTCATTTTCATCTTTATCTTAACTAACGTTACAGTTACCTCTTCAACGACATTCGGGCATTGCATTGTTTTAGACGGTCTGGGCGGTTAAAGTGCTATTAATCCCTTTCAGAGATGCTTTTCTCTCAACCATTCACCAAAACAAACAGCCGTATGTCATCTGGATATAAAATCTTATTTTTCTCCCTCACCCGAAATTCAAGCTGTATGACAAACATTTAGGTAAAACAGCAAACAGGCGCTAAAGCATCTCCTAAACAACACTTCACTTACGACAACAACACAAACAGCATCACGAGCTCGACTAACTTTAACCTGCTTTAATTTTCAAACATAACCTAAGTTAAATGTCTTACCGCTTTCCTTTGTCTGTTTAGGATGAAAAACATAATTTATACTTCGAAAAAAGTAGTTATCCAACCAAAGAACCGCCGTTTCGTAATGATCCAAATGACTCCGAAGTGCGCGCGCTTAACTATGCTGCGTCACTGATGACAACAGCACGATGGGAGGGACAAATAGTGGAGCCTATCTCTAACTTAAATATAATATGACACTTTACAAATAAAATAAATGTTTATAAAAAAAGATTAATTGTAGAGTACCTGGATCTATATAAAAAGAAACGCGTCGCTTGTGTGAATATGACCAGCTATTGTTCAGTTTAATCACGGTAGCTGAGTTCTTGCCCCGAAGCAACCAGAATACAGTGCAGTTCATTCATGCAGAACAGATGTGTGCTGACACTGTCTGTATAAATATTTTAGGTCTACATTTTGAAGCTGGAGCGAATGCTTGGGGTTTTATGATAGTGCTGTGTCATTTATAGGCCTATCTCTTGAATCTAAAATGTAATAAATATGCCTTGATAATAAAAACAAATAATAATAATAATAATAATAAAAAGATGTATGCAAAGATATTGCAAGATAAAAAAAAATTCATTCATCAATTATTTATATACTGTGGTCTACTGAAATGTCTTTCTGCTTTGTAAACCATGATGTCACCTGCATCATTTTCCCTAAAAATCTATAATTAAGTCCTAGTCTTTGTTAAAAAATATCAAGGTGTATGGTTTTTTTTTCAGTGCATAAGTCCACTTCAGATAAGAGGAAAACTTAATGCAGTTTGATAGAAAATAAAGTCCAATAAACAAGACTGTATTGTGTGTCGCTGCATAAGAAATGATTATTAAATGGATGTCATATTTCCTGTGATGTCATTTTGCAATTTGTTCCATTTCCTCTGTGGAGATGTGGATTATGTAACCAGCTCGTCACTGGCACAACTGAAGTGCCTCCACCTCAGCCTGCTGTCTCCATGGTTTCCAGCCACTTAGAAAAAGAAACATGAATATGTAGACAGACGTGCCTCCTCCTGCCCTCCTTATGGATCCTCTATGCAAACTGTTGTTCAGTTGAGCACGGCTTACATAACGCACTCTGCTGAACATGGTTTGAAAACATAAGTCATTTTCATAAGTCAAATAAGTCAGACTGTTGATGATACAGTCCATAGATACGCCATTAATCTGATGAATGCTTTTATTTTGAGTTTTTGTTTATGTTAGGCTTGTATAAGATTATCATAATGTGATACAGTGGAAGATTAAAAACAATTGCAAGGATCATGAATGATAATACTTTATCATAGGATAGTGCAAGTTTTTCTGGGCACCAGAAACAAGCTCTCATTTTATTTAAAAAATATTGTAATTTTATTTCTAAATGTCTCATCATAGTTTATATTTGTTTAATTAAGAAAGTTTTTCTGGGCACCAGAAACAGTCTCATTTTTTTTTTATAAAATATACTGTATTGTCATAGTTTATATTAGTTTATTTACTAATGGCACCAGAAACAAAATCTCATTTTATTTTATTTTATTTTAGAGTTTTTTTTTAATTTTATGAATGATTAATGAATAATTTTAATTCTAAATTTTATTAATTTTATTTTTTATAAAATATATTGTAATTTTAATTCTAAATTTTATTCATTTAATTTTTTTATAAAATATATTGTAATTTTATTTCTAAATGTCTTGTCATAGTTTTTATTCGTTTACTAATGTCACCTTAAACCGTCTACTTGAACTTGACTGTGTGTGACAATAGTTTCTGAAGCTGATTTGGAAGTGATAATCATTAATTAAGGTAGTAATAATAATAATAATAATAAATGTTTGAACAAAATGTTCTTAAAGTTATGTTAGTGGACATTACTTTATAACTTTATTCTTGGAATTTTAATAATTGTATAATGTATAATACCTTTAGTAGAATGCTAAACAAGTCTTTTCATAAAAAACTGGCAGCTATTTTCCCATACACAGTGTAAATGGGTGTGTATACAGTACATGAAACTGTACTCATATTTTACTGTTCTCTATATTTATTGCACTGTTTTTATATTTTAAGAACACGCCACTCACCCTGTTTAGGTTTATTTTGCAACAACGGTAAGCCAACTGTACAGTGTCCCTTATTTTGTATGGAACCAGTATGAAGTGCTTTGGTTTAAGTTGTGTGGAGATGTTGTGCACTTACGTCTCCATAGCAACTGTCACACACACTAAACATTGCTTGTTAGTATACAATGCCAATTCACTTGTACAACACAATGGGCTATGAAAGCTCCTCTGCTGCTTCTGACAGGACAGGTGATGCATTATTACTCGTATGGGGATCTACAGATATACATCTGTGGCATGACAACAGAATATAATCATCCTCAGACAGTCCTGAGCCACATATATATATATGCATATATATATATACATATATAATCAAGACTTTTTAAGTGAACTCAGACTCAGACTCAGGTTTATTCAAGTGTTTCATTTGTCTAATTAAAATGAGCTATGTGAAATACTGTATAGTGTTTTATGGTAATCAAATATTTATTTATAAAAACACACTTGCAGTTTTATTTATTTTTTGGAAGCAACTAAGTGCTATTTTTTTTTTTTGTACAAAATGTTCTAAATATATGTAAAATTTATATGAAATTTGCAATTTAAAAGAAATTCAGTTGAATTTGTTTGACATTTTTCTACTTACATTTAT